>NC_046172.1:89614822-89638380 GCF_011064425.1 Rattus rattus
AGCAACCAGAGCTTCCAGGGACTAAGCCACTACCTAAAGACTATACATGGACTGACCCTGGACTCTGACCTCATAGGTAGCAATGAATATCCTAGTAAGAGCACCAGTGGAAGGGGAAGCCCTGGGTCCTGTTAAGACTGAACCCCCAGTGAACTAGACTTTTGGGGGGAGGGCGGTAATGGGGGGAGGGTTGGGAGGGGAACACCCATAAGGAAGGGGAGGGGGGAGGGGGATGTTTGCCCGGAAACCGGGAAAGGGAATAACACTTGAAATGTATATAAGAAATACTCAAGTTAATAAAAAAAAATGGTATGTGCATGGATTCAGTTGACCCTTCTGAGGTTCTTTAGAACACAGTATAAAAACCATCAAAATACACATCACTGTAATATATTTAACATTGTACACTGAAAATTTGATTAATTTTATCTAATGAATATTTCACAATGGATCAAGTGAAAACAAACATTTTTTAAATGAAAAAATTCAGTGCAACTTGAAATTTACATTATCCTAAATAAATGCTTGTATTATCATATGAAATGACTATTTCCTAGGGTAGTAACTCAGGTCATGTTGTATGCTTAGACATGGTTCATGAAAGTCACTAGACACAAACATATGGCAAAGTTCCAAAATCGCTGACATTTTGGGACTCTACATCTGTGCTCGCAGGAGACATTGTTATGAAATTCTTTCTTTGTAGAAACTTTGTTTCTCTTGGATATTTATGATTGTGGCCTCATAAAATAATTTAATAATGTTTCTTCTGTTTTTCTCTTGTTGAATAATTTGAGGAATATTGTCATTAGCTCTTCTTTAACATCTGGTAGAATTCTGTGTTGAAATAAATTCTGTGCTTTTATTGGTTGGGATACTTTTAATAACTGATTCTATTTCCTTAGGAATTATAGTTCTATTTTAAGTTATTTACTGATTTTGATTTAGCTTTGATAAATGGTATCTATTGAGAAAAATTATCTATTTTATTTAACTTTTCCAGTTTTCTGGAATACAGGATTTTAAAGTATGGCCAAATGATTCTTTGGGATTCCTTAATGTCTGTAATGTCCCCCTTTCATTTCTGATTTTGTTAATTTGGATATTTTCTCTACATATATTAATTTGGATAAAGTTTTTATCTGTCTCGTTGACTTTCTCTGAATGACTCCCGTTTTGTTGATTCTTTATATTATTCTCTTTATTTCTATTTATTGTTTTTTATTACATCAGTTTGATCTTTTCTTGCCATCTACTCCTCTTAAAAGAGCTTCTCTTTTTTGTTGAGAGCTTTCACATGTATTGTTAAGTTGCAAGTACTAGATCTTTTCCAATTTTCTTTATGTTGGTGTAGTATACATCTTTGATTCTTTATATCTTATTAGTATCATTATCATTCCGGTGGAGAGTTTTCCGTGAGTTTGTAAAACTAACGTTATATTTCTGTTGTTGAAATTCAAGCTTTAATCCATGTTTATCAAATAGAATTCAGGTGGTAATTTCAGTTTTCTTGTATCTATTGAAACACGCCTTATTACCAAGTATGTGGTCAATTATGGAGAAAGTTCCATGAGGTAATGAGAAGGTGTATTCTTTTGTGTTTGGGTGAAATGTTTTTTGTTAGGTTCATGTGATTCATAATGCCTGTCAGCTCCATTATTTCTCTATTTATTGTTTGGAGGACATGTGTGACATGTCTGTTGGTCATAATGGGGTACTTAGGTCTCCCATAATCAGTGTGTGAGGGTCAACATCTAATTTAAGCTTTCAAATGTAGGTGCCCCTGTGTTTGGGACACAGATATTAAGATTTCAAAAACCGTCTTTGTGGAATTTTTCCTTTAATGAATATGAAGTGTCATTCTCTGTCTCTTTTTATTAGTTTTGATTTGAAGTATATTTTACTGGATATTAGAACAGCTATACCAGTTTGATACTTAGGCCGATTTGCTTAGAAAATCGTTTTCCGACCCTTTACTCTGAGGTAATGTTTATCTTTGGTGTTGAGGTGTGATTCTTGTATGCATCAGAAGAGTAAATCTTATTTTGCCATCAATTCTGTTAGTCTTTGAATTTTATTGGGGAATGGAGTCCATTGATTAAGAGATATCAATGAACAATGATTGTTAATTTCTGATATTTTGTTGGTGATGGTATTCGTGGTGGTAGTGATGGTAGCATGTGTGCATCTCTCTCTCTCTCTCTTTGTGTGTGTGTGTGTGTGTGTGTGTGTGTGTGTGTTCTTCCTTTCTATTTGTTTTTGGTTGTGTGGGATTATTCTTTGTCTGTGTTTGCACTTGTTGTTAACCTCATATATTTGGAATACCTTCTGTGTAGTAATTTTTGCACAGATTTTTTCCATTTGACTTTATTATGGGAGTATCTGGGTTTTATATTTTTTAAAATTTCTTTCAGTAGACATTTCTTTTTTATTGAATTTTTTATTTTTTATTTACATTTCAAATGTTAACCCTGGATTCCTGTTTACAACCCCCTCCAGTCCCCCCTCCCCTTGTTCACCTGGGTGTTCCCTCCCTAACTATTACCTCCTTCTTGACTCCCAACCCTGATATCCCCCTACACTAGGGGGGCCCAACCTTAGCAGGACCAAGGGCTTTTTCTCCCATTGGTTTAACAAGGCCATCCTCTGCTACATATGCAGCTGGAGCCATGGGTCTGTCTATATGTGTACTCTTTTGGTAGTAGTTTAGTCCCTGGGATCTCTGGTTGGTTGGCATTGTTGTTCTTATGGATTACAAGACCCTTCAGCTCCTTCAATCCTTTCTCTAACTCCTCCAATGGGGACCCAATTCTCAGTTCAATGGTTTGCTGCTAGCATTCACCTCTGTATTTGTCATGCTCTGGCTGAGCCTTTCAGGAGACAGCTATATCAGTCTCCTGTAATTTTGTCGAAGATATTTACTGGCCCTTTAATTTGGGAGTCTTTGCTCTTTTCTATAACTATTATCCTTAGATTTGATCTTCTCCTTGTGTCCTGGATTTCCTGATGTTTTGGGTTAGGAGCTTTTTGCATTTTACATTATCTTTGATGGTTGTGTCAATGTATTCTATGGTATCTTCTGCCCCCGAGATTCTCTCTTCTATCTCTTCTATTCTGTTGTTGATGCTTGTGTCTATGACTTTTGATCTCTTCTCTAGGTTTTCTATCTCTAGCGTTGTCTCCCTTTGTGATTTCTTTACTGTTTCTATTTCCATTTTTAAATCCTGGATGGTTTTGTTCAATTTTTTACCTGTTTGGTTGTGCTTTCCTGTAATTCTTTAAGGGAATTTTGTGTTTCCTCTTTAAGGGCTTCTACTTGTTTACCTGTGTTGTCCTGTATTTCTTTAAGGGAGTTATTTCTGTGCTTCTTGAAGTTCTCTATCATCATCATGATATGTGATTTTAAATATAAATCTTGCTTTTCTGGTGTGTTCGAATATTCAGTATTTGCTTTGGTGGGAGAACTGGGCTCTGATGGTGACAAGTAGTCTTGGTTTCTGTTGCTTATGTTCCTGTGCTTGCCTCTTGCCATCAGGTTGTCTCTGGTGTTAGCTTGTCTTGCTGTGACAGTGACTTGACACTCCTGTAGGCCTGTGTGTCAGCACTGCTGTAGATCTGTTTTCTTTAAAACACTTCTAAGTTAAGCACTCAAAAAGTTGGGGATTTTTTTGAAAAGGAATATTCAGCATTAACTGATAGTCTAATAATTTGAAAACTCAAAATCTGAAATACTTGTAGCCCAGAGCAGTTTATAAAAGGTATACTCAACCTTTATTTGTTTGTGCAGAATCTTTTATTTTTAAATGTCCATTGGAGGTTTCTGAATAACAGTAAATAGTATTGTCTCCATAGATGAATGTTTACTTTGGGGGAAACCATAGTTCTTAAAGTAGATACGCAATGGAAGTCCTAAAGACAAAAGATGTAAAAAGAGTGAGTTCATCACCATGTTCATGCCTGATGCTCAAAGAGACCAGAAGTGTGTTGTAGGTTCCATGAAATGGTTATTTACAAACAGTTGCTGGCTATTCTGTGATTTGATCCAGGTGCCTATGCAATAACAAGTATTCTTAACTGCTGAGGTATATCTTAAAATCTGAGAATATAATTTCTATTGACATAAAAGAATAAGCAGTTTCTTCACATTTATAATGATGTGAAATATAGCTCCTTGTAGTCTGTCATTTAGAGGTATTTAGAAAATATTTTGAGGTTAGTTTTATATTTTTGCACCACATAGATACAACTTATTTGATTAATTCTAATTGATTATATGGAGTTTTTGCTCACTTTTTAACATGTTTTTTTGTGATTATTAACAAAGGGCTGTTTCTTATGCAGGAAGACTCAAAGTGGACTATTTTCATGAGTGAATACAATCTTTTATAATTTATGTGAACTAAGATCTGGTTGAAAACTTAAAAGATTTTTTAAATTAAAATAATTACAAATGAAAGAACAAAAATGGAAAGGAACAGCTTGACTTATTTGTGCTGACAAAGCGAGCCACCTGTTTAAACCTCTTGATAAGAGTCTTTACTCTGAGACTTGTTATCACATTCAGACACCCCTCCCCCTTAGAATAAAATGAAAGACCCAGTGAAATTTTAACAAGTTATCGCTTGCTAATGTTATCACACTAATGAATCCAGGAGGTTTGACTTCAAACAAATTGTTTGCATTGATAAGAGAATGAAAAGCTCCAGCTCCATAAGTAGCAGAGGATGGCCTTGTTGGGCATCAATAGGAGGAGAGGCCCTTGTCCTGTGAAGGCTGGATGCTCCCAGTGTAGGGAATGTCTGGGGTCAGGAGGGGGAAGTAAGGGGTAGATGGGGGCACATCTTCATAGAAGTAAGGAGAGGGGATGGGAGAAGAGGATAACATTTTAAATGTAAATACATAAGACATCCAATGAAATACCAAAAAAAGTAGTGAAAAGCAAATTCTAATTAATATACTAGACACTTTCATTTTACTACCCATAGTAAAATGAGTTGAGTCTTTACTCCAGGCATATATATGAGACTTTTTTGAATATTTCACCACAAAGCATTTAATACTACCCTTGGAAACAACCATTTCTGCAATGAATATGCCTGCTGTTTTTATCCAGATGGAATGCTGTCAAAAAGATGATGGAACATTACATTGTATTCCCTCTGAATGTGAACCAGTAGCATTCAGTGTAGGTATGCCAGCATGTGGTGTCCTTATTTTATATGAGCTGTAGATATCAAGAGAGACAAATTATGATGTGCATTTTAGTATGACTAGGGATGACAAGAGAGTGCTGGGATATGTATCAGGAGATTTGTGTTCTAAATTGAGATTCACCCCTGGCTACTTACTTGACATCTAAAAGATCTGTTTGGCCTTTATTTTCTGGCATTTTTAAAAAGAAGTGGATTATTTGAAGATGACTACTTGTGTCTGTTACAATTCTAAAAGCCCATGACACTGTTTTCAGTTGTAATCTTTAAAATGCTCTATTTTCTCATTTTGCTCATGTTCCTTTTCTTAATTCTCACTGAATACTGTTAATAACACACAGGTATTGGAACATACTGATGATTATGTTGAAAGATTTTTTTCTAAACCAGAACATATCTTGTAAGACCAATAATTTCTAGGAATACAGGCCTCTTTCCTATCCTTTACACATGCAAAGAAGGCATATTTACATATTCAAGGAAAAAGAAAATATTCTATAGACTATGAAGAAATATGACATTATTCTAGAAACTTCCTTCTTCCCTTTCTACTTCCTCATTTTAAGACAGACTGCTAGATCTGCTTTATTTCCTTTGGTTTTGCAATTGTCCCATGAAAAATTCTAATATTGGGCTAACATTAAATGTCTAAGAAGAAGAAGCTTGAAAATCTACACCTGCCCTAACCCCATCACCAGCATAAAGTTAGAGAGGCAACAGGAGCAGAAGGTTAACTATATTGGCCTCTTTGTCCCAGCATTATTTATATGTGAGTTTAAAAATCCCATCAAATTGTTTCCATGTTTGTCCTAGCTGTAAGACACAGGCCATTTCAATACAGGTAATATGTGGAAATAAACTATATAAAATACTCATGCCGTGCTATACCGAAGCTGTCCCTGAAAGTGACAACTTACTGTCACGAATGATGAAATATTCTTTGAGTATAAAGCAATTGTGTTGATTGTAGAGAAAAATGAGCCTACCTATATTATTTGAATAGGAAAGCTCTGTTTACAATGATGCTCGACCATATATTTCATTTCGACTTTCATTCACAGTTGTCTTTGTTGTAAGGGGAAACATTTTAATCAGTTTTTGTATGAAGGTCAGATAACACTGTGAACAAAAGTAATTTCTTTATGATAATATCAAAACAGAAGCATTGTTGCACTTAAATTATGAAGCCTGGTTTCCCTTATCTGAAATATGATTGTATGTATGACTTAATAGAATCTGGGATTATATCTTATTTATGCTGTGGGCAAGCTCAAGTAATTCTCTTCTTTTTAAGGCCTAAAGTTCTGATATTAAGAATGAAACTAGGATATTATGTCCCTCAAGTATAAAATTATGTTAAGGGAAATCGATGGGGGATGTGGGGAGGCATTTGTGTGTTTTATTTATGTATTAGTAAACTGAAGCTGCATCTTTTGCCCTTTTTATGTCTTAGAAGACATGATCAATTCAGTATTTAAATTTCAAGTGTAGCATTTGAGGCAATACTGTGGGAAAGTATTCTTAGTAAAAAGGTTTTCTTTGTTTGGTTTGGGAATGCAAAGGATACATTTAATGGACACACACAAACACATATATCTGGCTGCTTTTTGGACATTATCTTTATCTTCCTAGCTTCTTTATATAGTTCTTACAAGTTGCCAGCTAAGGGAATTTTTGAAACTCTTCACTTCTAGATCATGAAAATATTGATTTATTTGCAAATGCATGAGTACCTTTCAGATCACAGTATAGAGCTACATGAGGTACAGTGAGAATTCTATGCACACAGCCACCCGTCTTCACCTTTGCACTACAAAGGACACAAATAATCTTTCTTTGCCAACATCCTAAAAAGCTCCCCTACCTTAGGTGCACTCTAAACGCTACAGATGAGTTAAAAGTTCTCCACGATGTGACAAAATTTGCGGCATTTCTAAGAATCTAGCTCAGGAGACTTATTTTAGATGTATTCCTGTATTTGCAACTACACGACATTTTACCAGACCCTCAAATTTTTCTCTATTCCTTTATGAAGCTATATCCCACAGGTGAAACATGTTGCCGGTTCCATTTTAGGCCATACGTGTCATGACTACATGCTTCATTAATGGTAATACTGGGGAAAATATCATTTAATCTTTTATGAGTATTCCTAGGAATATGAACAGCGTAATTAATATTAGAAATGTTCTCTAGCCACCGATACATGCTATATCAGTGAGATAAATCCCGTGTCTTGAGTGACCTAGAGACATACAATCATTTCTAATGGTGTTTGTGAAGCATCTTAACTAGAAGAAAGAAATTATCTACTAATGTGTGCAAAAAATCTAATCAAGATCCCTAAAATCCAAAATTATTCAACGTATGTAGGGCAACCTGCTTCGGGGAATTATAAAGATGACTATGTGCCTCTTTATGGTATAATATCAGCCCCTGGACTAATTCATTTTAGAACTTCTTAATCTCTTTTAAACAATTAGTAATGTAAGAACGAATGGATGGTATTCAGGCATCTGGAAACCTATAGACCATTGTAAAATTTCTTCACCCCCTTTAAATCTATTTTGAGGTGACCTTTATAACTTGTGGGAGATAGAAGTCTAGTTCCATTTTTCTGTATGCGTGCACCTAATGTTCCAAGGAACACATATTAAAGATACTGTGTTTTTCCCATGCATGTTCCTGTGTTTTGTTTTCTCCTTTCTATATGACTGAATTATAATTATAGAGTTATTTCTAGGAACTCTTTTTTGTTCCTTTGTTCTGTGTCTGCTTTTATTCCAACATTGACTATTTTGATTACTACAACTTCAGGTTATATTTTTGAACACAGATAGTAGAATACATCCTGCTTTGTTTTGTTGGTGTCCTTGTCCACCCTTCAAATCTCTGAACTATTATTAAACTTTCATTTTCTGCTGAAAAAGCAAAAGAACGCTTTGGCTATTGGGAGACTTCCATGGCTTCCTATGAATCTCAAGATTGACTTTTCTCACTATATAAAGAATGGTATAAATAATTTTATGGGAATTGCATTGCTTATTTAACTAATTTTGGATCTTAAGGACATTTCCACAACAGTTTTTTTTCTAGTCTACAAACAGACTCTCTTTTTACTTTCTGTATTAGTGTTTTATAATTTTCATGTCAGAGATCCCTCATGTTCTTGGCTAAATTCATTATAAAATATATTAATGATATATTTTGTAGCCATTATAAATGGAATTATTCTCTAGCTATTTTACCAGATAACTCCATATCAGTGCACAAAAGACCTATAGATTAAAACTCCATAATTATTTATGAATGGAAGAATCTATGTATACCACAGCACATGTTTGGAAGGTAGAAGAAAACATGCAGAATCATTTCCATCATCCATCATGTCAATTTCAGGGATTTAACTCAGGTCATCAGGCTTCGTAACAAGTACATTTACCCTCTAATCCATCTTGCCTACCTAGATTTTTGTGTGTTTCTTCTTGTAGCCTGTGATTTTACTTAATTTGTTTATTATTTCTAAGAGAAGTTTACCATGTAGCTGTTAGCAAGCAGTCGAGTCATGTCGAAATTTAAACTCCAATTATTTGTAATTTATCAGTGATTCTAAAAAAGGAATATATTATTTACTATGATAACCTCTATTTGATGTGCCTGTGCCTGGACTGAGCCTTATTCCCCATGTTACATTTCAGCTATAAAAATGTAAATTTCTAACTCTTTCGTTCTAATGGCCGTTTCAAATCCTTCCACCTTTATTTCTCTCACCCCCCACATCTTTATTTGCTGTGCCCCTCATTTTTACTATGTTCCATGTACACCAAAGCATTGAAATATTGTGAGTGTAGCATGCTGCTTTATTTACTACTTCTTGTATAATATATGCAATATATATATGTGTATATATATATATATATATATTCATATTCTCCCCTGCTTGGTTGATATATCGATAGAGTTCCTCTCTCCCAAACATTTCTTAAAATTTTTTACTTTCCTTTTTACAAAATTATTTTATATGTGTTACTGTTTTGCCCACATGTATATTTGTGTACAACATGAATTTGCCCCCTGGAGGTCAGAAGACATTAGATACCCTGAAACTGGAATTGTGGATGATTGTGAACTGCTCTAAGGATGCTGGGAACCTAACCTGAGTCTTCTGCAAGTGCTGCAAATGCTGTCAATCACTGAACCACCATTTCTGTCTTTATGCTATTCTTTCATATTGCAGCTCAAATTGGTGTTCGTTACTGAACTGTTTGGTCTAC
This sequence comes from Rattus rattus, assembly GCF_011064425.1. Taxonomy (NCBI): domain Eukaryota; kingdom Metazoa; phylum Chordata; class Mammalia; order Rodentia; family Muridae; genus Rattus; species Rattus rattus. The sequence continues at coordinate 89,624,307 of NC_046172.1, forward strand.
GTCTGATCCTGCTTATGTCCTCTGTGTTTTATCAAAATTTCTTTTATTATATTTAGACCTACCCTAATATTGCAATGTACTTGTTTCTTGTCTCATCTTTGGAATGCACTAAATCCAAGCTTGCAACTCTTTTCTTGTCTGTGTTTCTTTCACAAGCAAATGCAGAGCATTTAGCTTGAGAAATTGTTCTAAATCAATAGGACTAGGTATATAAATGAAACAGGCAAGATTATATGTATTTGTGGAACTTGCGTGTAATAATTAGTTAATTCCCTTCTCCTAGAACCTAGGGCATGGACTAGAAGTTAGTGTTAACAGTAAACTTTCAGGACTTAATGTCATAATTTCCAAATCATGGTTATATTTGAGCACACTGCTTTTCTTTCTAACATCTCATTTGATGTATATAGTGTTATCCTAGCATGTATATTAATATTTTGTTCTAAACCCTACTAAATATTTCCTGCTTGTCTGAATTTCTCCAACGTTGTTCCTGTCACTGTTGTCTGTCAACCCTACTGTCTATCAAATGGCTTATGAGAATGCTAATCGAAAGGATTATGAAGTGCTGTGACATTTTGGTTGTCATGTTTAGGCAGAACACTAAAATGGTTCTTTTCTGTTCATGTAACAAACACATATTTATTGAATACCTACTGTACTGTCAAGTCATACTGTACAGTGAAATCACACTGATTTATTCTCTTTGGACATTGTATTCTTGAAGGGCACAAGCAATATCTCATAAATTAAGGAATATATTATTACAAGACACAACTAATGCCGTGGTAGTAATAAAGAGTCAGATGTGATGGAGAAATAGCAGGAGGAGGAAAGGGTGAAGAACTTTAGCAGCGTGTTAGAAAAGCATCTCTGATATTTAAATGCAAACTCGAGCATGAGAGAATTTAACAATGTGATTATTTAGGGCACACAGTAGGAGTGGTAAAATGTATAAGGTTCATGAAATAAATTGATTGTGGTTATGGAATGGTAATTGGTTATGGAGAGAAAAACAATATTAAGGGGCGAAGATAATTCAGGGCCTTGAATGTCATGTTGAGGCATGTAGAGCTTGTCTTTTAGGCAGTAAAAAGTCATTGAAAATACTAAAGAGAATGATGCAGCCAAATTCATGTGAAGATTTCACTCTGGATACTGGGTTGGAAATAGAATGGAAGGACATTAGGATGTAAGAACAATAGGTGTGGTCTGCTGTAGCAGTCTGGGAGAAAAAGTATCAAACTCAGGAATCCTGAAGAAATGAAAAGAAATGTCAGACATGGGGAATTATTTTGAATGCACATTAATTGCTCTTATAATTGTCATTTTGTATTAACTACCAGGGAGGGAAGAAGGTGTGAAAGGATATGTCCCTGCCTGGCCTTATACTATTGCCTGGCTGTAACTGCAGATATAGAGATTGTGGCTTTGGGCACAAGTGACTAGTCGAATGAGTAAGAAAAGAAGCTATAATCAAAATGGCAGCTATATTGATGGTAAGAAGGGAATGCTTGATTTATCATAGTTAGGGGACAGATAAAAGGGAAAATCTGTTCATGGCTTTGTTTAGTTTAATTGAGGAAATCCAAAATATGCTCTGTATTTTAATTTTTCAAGTCACCTTGCTGCTTGATTTAAGACATTTCTACTTTCTACCTCCTCTGTAGAATGTCCAGAATTAAATTAATTCTAAACCACTAATAGTGAAAGGATCTTCCTGGGTGGTGTTCTATATACCTGTAGTCCCACTATTTGGAAGTTGAAACAGGAATTGAAGGGCAAATGGATGTGACAAAAAGTATGGTCAGCCAGAAATATATAGTAAATCCTTTGTCTCAAAATGAAAATACATAAAAGGCGTGGGAAGAATCAAATGAAAGATCCTATTTTATAAATGGGACATTAAAAGGCACCCATGAGCCACGTCTCAAAATGAAAATATTTGAATAACCAACTAATTAGTGTCTCTAGGCTTGGCGCCCAGGAGTCTCGGTTGTTTTTCCACAGGCTGACATTTGAAAAGCATTGCTATAGATAACCTTTCTTAACCTTTTTGTGGTTCCGCAGTCCTATTTAGCTGTCTGGTGAAGACTCAAAACTGTATTTCTTCTCAGAAACCTTTTATAAATGCACAAAAAAAAATACAAAGAAACATAAAGAAACCCAAGAATACTGAAATACAGTCATCAACGTATTTTCAAAACATATTATACACAGTCATTTTCGTGCTTTTGTTAACATGGTAAATAATGAGATCTAACAGATGGCCTAATAGGACCATAATTTAAAGTAATGAATGAGCATTAGGGCTATTTTGGGAAATTTGCCACAATTTTAATGGGATATAAAATTATCTTTAATTTCTGTTAGTGACAAAGCTATAGATACTATTATCTGTAATATGTTGACTAGATTCATAATGGAGGGAAATGCTACATTTCTATGAGCTATGGATAAAAATAATAACATGTATTGTTGCCTAGAGTCATAATGGAAGGAAATATTACATTTCTGTGAGCTGTGAATGAACATAAAGATAACATGGTTTTTGCAACCCAGGTTCAAAAGTATCAGGTGTAGAAGCTGTGCTTTGAGTTTGCAACCCGGTAATGCAGAAAATAGTGCAGAAAATAGTGAGGATGCAATGAGGTTGGGAACTAGGATGAATTTTTAGTCAAAGGATCAAAATCTGTAGATGAAGGCAGGGAGCCATGTTATTTGGTACAGTTAATTAAAAATATTGAAAGTGGTGTCAAATGAATAAGCAACTGTCCCTGTATTGTGTCCCTCTTTTTCTTCCTTATCTTGAGATACACATGACTTTTATTTTATTAAAGACACGTTCACATAATAGCCCTTTTTTTGCACATTGTCTTGTTTGTTTGGGGTGGTTCATATTTATTTAATTGGATATTTTTTATTTACATTTCAAATGTTATTTCCTTTCCCAGTTTCCTGGACATAAGTCCCCTATCCCATTCCCCTCCCCTTCTTCTATAAGGGTGTTCCCCTCCACATCCACCCCCTGTTACCACCTTCTCTGACATTTCCCTACACTGGGGGTCCAACCTTGGCAGGACCAAGGGCTTCTCCTTTCATTGGTGACCAACAAGGTCATCCTCTGCTACATATGCAGCTGTAGTCATGGGTTTGTCCATGTATAGTCTTTGGGTAGTGGTTTAATACTTGTGAGCTCTGGTTGGTTGGCACTGTTGTTCTTGTGGGGTTGTAAGCCCCTTCAGCTCCTTCGATCCTTCCTCTAATTCCTCCAGCGGGGGTCTCGTTCTCAGTTCAATGGTTTGTTGCTAGCATTTGCCTCTGGATTTGGCATTCTCTGACAAGAACTTCAAGTCTCTCAAGAAAGAAACTGAAGATTTCAGGAGATGGAAAGACCTCCCATGCTCATGGATTGGCAGGATTAATATAGTAAAAATGGCAATTTTGCTAAAAGCAATCTATAGATTCAATGCAATTCCCATCAAAATTCCAACTCAATTCTTCATAGAGATAGAAAGAGCAATTTGCTAATTCATTTGGATTAACAAGAAACCCAGGATAGCAAAAATAATAAAAGAACTTCTAAGGGAATCACCATCCCTGACCTCAAGCAGTATTACAAAGCAATAGTGATAAAAAAAAAACCTGTATGGTATTGGTATAGAGACAGGCAGGTAGATCAGTGGAATAGAATTGAAGACCCAGAAATGAACCCACATACCTATGGTCACTTCATCTTTGACAAAGGAGCTAAAACCATCCAATGGAAAAAAGGTAGTATTTTCAACAAATAGTGCTGGTTCAACTGGAGGTCAGTATGTAGAAGAATGCAAATCGATCCATTCTTATCACCATGTACAAAGCTTAAGTCCAAGTGGATTAAGGACCTCCACATCAAACCAAATACACTCAAACTAATAGAATAAAAAGTGGGGAAGAGTCTCAAACACATGGGCACTGGGGAAAATTTCATGAACAAAATACCAATGGTTTATGCTCTAAGATCAAGAATCGACAAATGGGATCTCATAAAACTGCAAAGCTTCTGTAAGGCAAAGGACACTGTGATTAGGACAAAACGGCAACCAACAGATTGGGAAAAGATCTTTACCAATCCTACAACAGATAGAGGTCTTATATCCAAAATATACAAAGAACTCACGAAGTTAGACTCCAGGGAGACAAATAACCCTATTAAAAAATGGGATACAGAGCTAAACAAAACATTCTTAGCTGAGGATTTTCGAATGGCCAAAAAGCACCTAAAAAATGTTTAATGTCCTTAATCATCAGGGAAATGCTAATCAAAACAACCCTGAGATTCTACCTCACAACAGTGAGAATTGCTAAGATCAAAAACTCAGGCTACAGTAGATGCTGGCGAGGATGTGGAGAAAGAGGAACATACCTCCATTGTTGGTGGGATTGCAAACTGGTACAACTACTCTGGAAATCAGTCTGGAGGTTCCTCAGAAAATTGGACATTACACTACCTGAGGACCCAGCTATACCTCTCCTGGGCATATACACAAAAGATGCTCCAACATACAACAAAGACACATGCTCCACTATGTTCATAGCAGCCTTATTTATAATAACCAGAAGCTGTAAAGAACCCAGATGCCCTTCAACAGAGGAATGGATACAGAAAATGTAGTACATCTACACAATGGAGCACTACTCAGCTATCAAAAACAATGACTTCATGAAATTCATAGACAAATGGATTGAACTAGAAAATATCATCTTGAGTGAGGTAACCCAATCACAGAACAACACACATGGTATGCACTTACTGATAAGTAGATATTAGCCCAAAAGCTCAAATTACCCAAGATAACATCCACAGACCACATGAAGCTCAAGAAGAAGGATGAACAAAATGCAGATGCTTTACTTTGTCTTAAAAGGGGAACAAAAATATTCATAGAAGGGGATATGGAGGCAAAGTTTGGAGCAGAGAGTGAAGGAATGAATTATGTCCCTTCTGGTTTCATTTCCTGCCTTTCCCACCAACCCAGTCTGTGTCCAAGCTATGTTATGTTTCATACTACTTTCAATAATGGCCTGTTCCCAAGTCTACCATTGCTATATGTGCATGGTTCTCACACTAGGAGCTCTTGTAACATTTTAGAAAGGTCTCCTCTCTTAAAATAACATAACAATAACAATTAGCAGCTGACAAAACAAATCATTCATACACACACACACACACACACACACACACACACACACACATATGAATGGTGTGTGTTTTGGTCAAACCAGCTTCATAGTTACATCACCTTCAATTCCAATCAGAAGCACTCACCACTTCTTGCCACCTTCAAATGCCTTCAAGTGTTCTGTAACCCATTGATTTCAATTAGAGCTACTAGTATCAGCATAGGTATAGGGCCATCCATTGAAACATGTGTGGCATACCAAGTACCATGTTCTAGAAGAAAACTGCTCTCTGTTTTCAGTGTCCATTAACAAAAAATCGTTCCTCACTTAAGGGTGCAGCCTCATGAGCCCTTAATCCACCTATGCTTGAATTTTTTTCTATCTTGATTGTCTATATATCTTATGGCTGCATCGGCAGCAGCTGTGAAATTTAGTGTGCAATGGCCCTGTCCTATCCAGAAAGCACTGTTTTGCCGCTGTTCTCCACAACATCTAGCTCTTTCAATCTTCTTGTGCCCTCTTCCATGATTCCCAAGTCTCTGAGAAAAGCGTATAATATGGCTTTCTCAACTAGAGCTGAATATTCTTTAGTTACTCTTTCTTTGTACTTTGGCTAGGTGTGAGTCTGTATTAACCACCATCCACTGAGAAACAAGTTTCTCTGATGAGAAATGGTTGACTCAGCTTTGAACTCTGTGAACTGCAATAACGACTGATTTGGCAAGCCATGCCCAATGGCGCAATAGTGGCACAAATGTCTTGGCAAGAGCCCACAGCTGTCTGATTGCATTTAAATCCCATCATGTTGGAGAGAACACATGCCAGGTTCCGTTTAAGACCCAAATGGCTAGAGAAGTCATAGGTCTTAAATTGATACACTATGCAACTTTCTTCTCCATATATATCCTTATGCCAATAGAATAGTAAACCTCTCACTGCTCATCAAAGAAGGACTCTTTTTTCACAATAGATAGAGAGAACCCCAACAGATCAAGGTGCAAAGAAAAAGGGTCAGTCCTCAAATGGGATATCCAAAAACTCCACCTCTCCCCAAGACTCAATTCTAAAAGTCAGAAGAGTGTAGTTGTGAGGTAGTATCTTTTGAATATAGCAGCAATGTTTTGCCCATTAATGTTCAAAAGCTATAGTTGTCTACACAAAACCTGCACAAGATCAAACCAGTCAACATTCCAGCATAGGTAATGCAGGGAGCACAACCTTCTACTCCTAGTTGGAAAGCTCCAGATAATTGATGACTGTTGTGGGTGGAAGAGTCAGGTCGGTTTTCCACTCTCTAGTGATTATCCCTTTATCCATTTTATATGGATGATACCAATTGAACATATTAAAAAATCAAATGAGAGCATAAATTTTGGAGGAGGATGTGGAGTGGAACCCAGTAAGATTAGAATAGGGTACATATGAGCAAAATTCATTGTATTCCCTTTCATGGTCACTTTCCTAGTTTCATCATACACACACACACCCCCACACACACACACACACACACACACACACACACACACACACACACACACACACACACACACACAAGTAGGTTACGCAGATGAGAGTAAACACAGGCCAGTTTTCTTTCTGAGTCTACCTTATTTCACTTGACATAATTTCATACTGATAAATTAAAAAACACAACAGTGAATGACAGAGACTGAGTATAAAAGAAACTATTAATTTATGAAAATCATAGGAATATTGAATAATATTATATATGTTAGGTCAAATTAATTTGTAGTGGATTGAGTGAAGGAGAGCATATGAGTTACTTTTAAGGATAGTGATAGTGAATTGAAGCAGAAGTCGGTGACAATAGAGATTAGAAGCAGTAATTATGGCTTGGCTTCATATTTGCATGCTTCATGTGGCTCAAAAGAATGATTCATTACATATTGTGTGTTATAATGGTTAGTTTAAATGAATTGGCAAAAGGTCCAGGGGAAGTATTCACACACACACACACACACACACACACACACACACACACACACACACACTTAAAGATGTGGAATGAAATATCAAATCACTAAATGATTAAAAGCCATTTATTCTTCATTGAATTCCATATTGAAAAAGTTCCATGCCTCAAAACAAGTGGTCTGACATGACAGTCCAAGCTGTTCACTCATCTATATGTGATATGCAAGGGTATTCTTTTTTCTATCTTTTTCTTTTATTGAAAATAGAATTTTTTATGTAATATAACTTGATTATAGTTTACCTCCCTCTACTCCTCCCAGTTTCTTCCTATTTCTCCCTCTTCTGTCTTTTGTTAGAAACCAGATGAGTATCTTAGGGATAACAGTAAAATAAAATAAAATAAAATAGATAAAATGAAAACAAACAAATTGGAATAATATATAACAATCAAAGAAAAACACAAACTAAAAACAGAAAGATATAAATGCAGAGATCTACTAGTTTTGATACAAGGAGCCTCCAAAGATGCTGTTAGGTTCATTTTACATTGGCTGTGTACAGCTGAGAATGAACCCTACCATGAAGGGTTGTTTGTTTCCCCCAATGAGGTTCTCTAGTATAAAACTAATTTTTCATTTGCAGCTGAGTACCAACTGGAGAGAGCATCTAGGTTAGGGATGAGGTATGTGTCAACCTCTTTTGCCTCTAGGAACTCATTTTGTATAGATGCATGCAGACCCTGTACATGCTGCTACCATATCTTTGAGTTCATATATATTATACCATGTTGTATCTAGAAGGCCTTGATTAATTGGTGTCCTCCATTTCTTCTGGACCTTAAATTCTTTTGTGCCTACTCTTCTGTAGAGTTCTCTGAGCCCTTGGGTGGGGTGGGGTATTTGATGGAGACACCCTTTTTAGGCTTGAGTGTTCCAAGGTCTCTCTTTCTCTGCATAATGTCTGGCTGTGGGTCTCTGTATGGTTCTATCTGCTGCTTCTCTGATGATGACTGAGAAATGCATTAATCTATGAATATAGTAGAATGTCTACTGGAGTCATTTTATTGCTAAATTTTTTTTACTAAAGCAGTAGTATTTGGTTATATTGTTGGTTCTTTGTCATCAAAGCAATGTTGCATGTGGATTCTGTCTCATGGAGTGGGCCCTAAATCAAATTAGATATTGCTTGATTATTTCCACAAGTTGAATGACATTATTGCAGTAGTCTGTCTTCCAGGCAGGACAACATTGTAGATCAAGAGGTTTGTAGCTGATTTGGTGTTAATATTTCTCCTTGGTAGAATCCATAGTAACTTCCTGTATGAGCAATATTAATACATAGGAGCCAAGGCTCTACGTAGTTTCAGCTTGACCTGTTCATGCTCAGTGAGTTGTATAGGTGTTCAGTAATGGGGTCTTGCCTTTAATTTGTGGAGAGCAGCCTCTAGTTTTAGTAACCACTTAGGCCATTTGGCCAGCCCAATCCCAGTACTATAAGCTTCATTTGGTAATAAAAGATGACCAGTTGGGGCTCTGCCTTCCTTAATATTTAGCAATTTAATTAGGTAGCCTTCATATATGTATATTTTAGGAAACATCTACTGTATTAGGTTTCCATACTATCCATCAATGGCCCATAATTTTATGTCTTTCCCTGTATTACCTCTTATCCCCTTTTCCCCCTTCACTTATTCCTCCCTTTTCATCCCCCTTCTGTCCATCACTATTTAGTTTATTTCCCTTTCCTAGTGACATCTATCTGACCCTGCCACCTAGTCTTTACTCTGTAACCAATTTATTTGGTTTTATGAATTATAGATTAGTTATCATTGAATAAAGAATTTATATTCACTTGTAAGTGAAGACATATCATACGTGCCTTTTTGGATCTGAGTTAACTCACTCAGGAGCTCATGATTTCATTTTTGACAACTACGTAATGCTCTATGTTATAAAATGTGCCATATTTTCTCTGTTCACTCTTCTATTGAAGGACATCTAAGTTGTTTCCAATTTCTAGCTGTTATGAGTAGAACAGCAATGAACATGGTTGAGCAAGTGTCTCTGTGGTGGAATGAAACATCCTTTTGGTATATACCAAAAGGAATATAGCTAGATCTTGAACTAGATTGATTCTCATCTTTCTGAGTTACTGCCATACTGATTTCCATAATGGCTGTACAAGTTTTCAGTCCAACCAGCAATGGATGAGTGTTGCCCTTTCTCCATATATTCATCAGCATGAACTATCATTTGTTTTATTGATCTTAGCTGTTTTGATGGGCATAGGATGAAATCTAGGTGAAGGTTTTCTATGTGTTTTGTTCAATTTTTAAATGTTGACAAGTCTTAGTTGTAGTTTGATAGTAATTCTGTGACCAGTATTGTAATAGTATTTGGGAAGGAAAACTCATAACAATATATTAGCAGTGAGAGAAAAAAATGCAAACAAAACCCATTCAATGATCTGTAACACAAGCTGTAAAGAAAGGGAAGGCTGAGATGATAGAGATCCTCATTAAAATTAAAAGCCATAGAAAAGTGGTGAATAGTATAAAAGGCAATGCTACATAAATCATTATCTACAGGACTAACTAAATGACATTTGCATTAATGTTGGCAGCTCACACTATATGTAGAGTACAGTAATTTGTTTCCTGGAGGTATCTGACATGAAGCCTGGCAAGAGAACATTGATATCAAGTGTGATCCCCATCTTAATGAGTGTCTCATACCAGCGTGGAACTAGGAGCTACAAAGTGTTCTATAGTATTGGTAAATCAAGCTTTATGGTGTGAAAAAAGAAGAGAACACATTCATTCTACTATTCAGAAGTAGACATCATAATAAATCTTATTTTATTATAGAATTTCAGTTAACATAGGGTATGGGACAATTACCTGTTTTATCATCTAGGAAATATTATTGAAGGATTTGGCTTAGTGTGGTGGTACACAATTCTAATCATAGCAGTTGAGAGGTGGAAACTGGAGGACTGCTGTATGACTGAGTCTAGCTTGGTCTACACAGTGAGTTTGACACCAGCTAGCTAGGGTGACATAGTAGCACCCTGCCTCAACAATTAAATAAAATAAAAATAAAAACAGCATCAAAAACATATCTTTCTACAAAGAATAAGAAATCTTTCACTTGGGAAATCAATTGTTACCAATAAGCACAGTTCTTAAAAAAAACCTACTTTTTATGTATAAAGTGGTGTTAGGTGCAATAATAATATATACATATATGTATATGTTAGAGAAAAAATATTGAATAATATTTACAAGTATGCTCAATAATAACGTGTTGGAGACATGTAGTAGACATGTTAAAATGTGGGATTGGGTGAAATCATGAATATCAGGAAACCCACAGGAGGAACTGGACATTTACATTTGAATCATGACAAAAGTTAACAGGTGAAGAAGTAACAGCTTTATAGGGAGAGGGGGAGAGCATGTGTGATATCCTGGAAAACAAACAAAACTTGGAATACAATTAAGACTCAGATCAGCTGAGGCTGCTGCATCATAAAAAACAATGGGAGTTTGATTGGACCTGAGTCTAAGGCAGGAATCATGTTGTGAAGCACTTAGTAGGACATAGTATTCTTTTCTTCACCTTTGTTCTAAAGGAACTAGGAAGCCAGGGCTAATTTTAAAAACATGATATGGCTGAGAAAAAGTATATTACAGTAAACTCTTATTTTGAATTAAATTTATTTTCATCTGAAACATAATACTAAAATTGGACTTTGGCTATACATAGCTCAGTGGTATAGTACTGATCCAGCAAGTACAAGGTCTTAGGTTTCATCTTTGATACCAAACCTCAAAATGTACACAATAATGGAGCACTGTATTGTTAGATATAAACTAATTTTTGAAGCTGGTTAAACAGTTGTATCTGTTCAAATATGTTCTGTAACCTCTTCCTTGTTTCTAAGTCAGGCTCCTGTAATAAGGCTCAGGCTGACCTATAATCTACTTTGTAGTCTACACTTCCTTGGTTCTCAACCACTTGATCATGACCCCAGTGGGGGTCAAAAGGCCCTTTCACAGGGGTTGCCAGTAATACTGGAAAAACAGATATTTACATTTGGTTCATAATAGTAGCAAAATTACAGTTATGAAGTAGCAACAAAAATAATTTTATGGTTGAGGTCACCACAACATGATTAACTGTATGAAAGTTTCACAGCATTAGGAAGGTTGAAAGCTACTGTCCTACTGGCTTCAAATTTGGGATCCTTTTTCTTCAGGCTCCATAGTGCTAGAATCAGATATTTATCACGAATGATTGCTGGTTTTAAAAAGTCATCTTGCTACGTCAAAAACACTTAAAAATCCTTTTTACTATTTTTCTGAAATATGCAGGATGTTACCATTGTCTATTGTCACTGAACTGTATGTTCAATAGCTTTTCAGAATTTTTTGCTCCTAAGTAACTACAAGTTAGTTAAACAGACAAAACACACAAATAAAAAGTGCTGTCAAAGATGTGGAGAAAAGACATGATATACAACTTGGACACTTGTACTAAGTAACTGACTAGGTTTTGTTACCCAGCTTACATCCCGTGTGAGAGGATTTGACCATGCTTAATGGTCTTTCACCTTGACTGTGTTGTATGAAAATTTGGAAGTCTAATAAGAATTGCCAAATGATAAGCTTTTCAGAAGATTCTGGCTGAGTTGATATTATGGTTTAACACACACACACACACACACACACACACACACACACACACACACACACACACACACACACACGGAGATGTTGGTACTAATTTGGAGTGGATATAAGTAAATCAAGAGAGAAATTTATAATTTGAATCATCCCCCCAAATAGAAAAACTATAGGGCAGAGAGAGGACACAGAGGGATATGGGAGGAGGAAAGAATGCATAAGCTATCTCTGTATCCAGGTAAACTGTAATTAGTACTCAGTGGTTTTTCTGTATGTTGTCAAGAGATGGAGTGACTGAGGTGATGTGGTTAGTTTCCTTTTGATTATCAATCCTTTGTACTTTCTTTTACTAAAACACCTTGGCCCTGAAACCAGCCATTATACAAATTCCATTACTGAAGTTGTGCTATTTTGAGTATCCTGTGTCCCCACGAAGAGCACCTTGTAAAAGAAGTCTTGATTACAATAGTTACCCTCTGCTTGTTTGCACCTCAGTTTCTTAAAGAAAGAACACATTCCAAAGAAACTACTTTAATAGGGCCTTGGAAACCTGGGCAGGTTGCCTTGTAATATTCACACTTCCTTAATTGCAATATTGAGTATGTGTCTTTGATGGGTCTCTTATGGCAGGTGTATTGACTTTCTTTTCCCTCCTGGTATTGCTGTAATATTTCTACATAACAGCAGAGGGTACTGTGAATATATCCTGATAGAAGGTGTGAACAGGAAGAAAGATGCTTGCTCTTGCTTTGGTTCATAGTCTAGGAAAGTTGCCCAGAATGTGATTTTTTTTCTAACTTAGAATAGCTAGTATAATTTTTTTCCCTTAGGGTCACTAACTTGCATTTCTCCCCTTTATTCACAGTTCTGGGGATGGATGGCAGGACCTCATGCATGCTAGATAATTACCCTACCACTGATGTATAGTTTACTCCCTCTCTCTGTTTTCTTTTGAAACAGAAGCTTTGTAAGATACTCAGACTGACATTGAACTCCCTGTAGCCCAGGAAGTCCTCTAACTTGGAATCTTCCTATGTCAGCCTCTGCAGCAGTAGCTCTGATTACAGGCCTATGCGGCCAGGCTCATTGTAATTTTATTCACTTGCAATTGGTGAAGCCTATCATTTGTTTCCATAAGCAGCAGACAGGTTGTGGCTGGGGCTTTCCTTTCACTATACTTCCCTGAGAACTGATTCAGGCCTTTGAGGAACAATAGTCAATGTGAGACTTTTAGAAAATGGCTATACTATAAAGCAAATCTTATTGACCTATGTGAGACTTCATTGTACAGTAAGTGCTGTGCCCCCTTTAGTTTCATGAGATTGCTTAGACGGGTGACCAGCAGATACCCGAGGAAAGAGCCCACAGATGTGTTTTCTATTGCATCAATGGCAAATACAGCGATGGAGAAGATGTGTCTCCTGTTGAAACTGAAAGCAATGTTTACGAACCAACCATTCCTTATAGTCTTCGACAAAAAAAAAATATTGTGACTTTTTGTATTTTATTTTTGACTACATTGTTTTGTCTTTTATTATGATGGATTCCTGAATTAGATGGTGATCAACAAATTGTTTGCTAGAACTTTTGGTTAAATCTCAGGTTTCTTTTTTTTACTTGAAAATAGTTTCTTCTCTTATATAATACATTCCAACCACAGTGTGTCTTCCCTCCATTCCTCCTGGGTCCCTACCACCCTCCCTCTCTCCCAATCTACTCCTACTCTCTTTCTACTTTAGAAAAGTGCAGATCTCCAAGAGATGACAGCCCCATATGACAAAACAAGGTACAATAAGGCTAGACCAATGCCCTCATAGCAAGCCTGGACAAGGCAACTCAATAGGAGGGTAAGAATTTTAAGGACAGGCAAGAGTCAGAGACATACCTGCTCCTGTGAGGAAACACACACACACACACACACACACACACATGCACACACACACACACACACACACACATACACACACACACACACACACACACACACACACACACACACACACACACACACACACACACACATGCACACACACACACACACACACACACACACACACACACACACACACACACACACACACACACACACACACACACACACACACACACACACACACACACACACATATGCATGCACAGGTCCTGATGCAGACCCTTGCAGGCCCCATGATTGCGGCCTCCATCTCTGTGAGTCCATGTGAGCCCCGCTTAGTTGATCCAGTAGGCCATGTTCTCCTGGTGATCTTGACTCATCTGGCTCCCACAGTGTTCTCTAATCTCCCAGGG
>NC_046172.1:89638403-89703403 GCF_011064425.1 Rattus rattus
TTAGACTTTCTGGCTATTTAGGCAGTGCAGACATGGGCTCCCTCTTGTAGCATGCCCTCAAGTAAGACCAGCCATTGGCCACTCCCCCATCTTCTGTTGCCTCAGTGTATTTTGCCAGCAGGACCAATTATACTGCAAAGGCTTTGTGGCTGGTTGGTGTCCAGGTTCTTTTCCTTTTCTTTCTATAGCTTGTAGTATATGTTTCTGTACCAAAGAGAGTACACAAATTATAGGTGGAAGGTTTTGTAACTTGGTGTCCAGGTTTCTCTTTCTGTAGCCTGCAGAATACCTTCTCATGTCAAAGGAGCCTCGAGTTTCTTGTTTTATATATTTTATTTTATTTTATGAGTATGCATGCATATGTGTAACTGTGAGCACTTCCATGAAGGTCAGAGGGCAAGTTTTTTTTTCTTTTTTTCGGAGCTGGGGACCGAACCCAGGGCCTTGCGGTTGCTAGGCAAGCGCTCTACCACTGAGCTAAATCCCCAACCCCAAGAGGGCAAGTTTTATGGCTCAGTTCTTTTCTTCTACTGTGTTGTCCCCAGATTCAAACTCAAGGTACCAGGCTTTATGGAAAGCTCCTTTACCTGCTAAGATCATTTCTTGGTGGCATTTTACTTCTGACTAGACAGGGAGTTATATTGTGGTTTGTTGGAAGAGTGTGTTTTGTATTAGTCTACGTTAAAGGGAGTAGCAATAGCTTCACCCCTGACATTTGTCCTTAAGGTCTGTCGTTCAGAAATACACAATCATTTTGAATATACAGCAGTCCCAAAGCAAATATAGACGTGATCCTAGAGCACCCACAAACACACACTGGTTAGGCTTAGAAGACAGAATTGAGGCCAATAGCATTCTGGAACAAGCTTGTTCTGGCTAGAAACAGAATGTTTATGTTTATTTTTTATAACGCTGTACTTAATGACATAACAGTGGTACACTGAGATAAGCCATGGTGGTAATATTATCATGGTAATTTGCAAAGGCCTCAGTCAAAGTTTCTGGAACCCCTACATAGAGAGTGGATTGTTAAGTACTTACTAGTGCACCACTGGCTGAGACCAAGTGGACTGGACATTCCTTTCTAGTTCTGGAATTAGTATTGGCCTAGACCTTCAGAGTTTTTAGCAGAGAAAGCTAGGGGAATAAACCATTTCAAAATCATGCTTTTTAAACTGCATACACAAGAAACAGCTAAGTCATTTGAAGGACAGAGGGCCAGGCTAAAGCTGAGTTGCTATTCAGTTTCTTGCATTTACAGCAGTGTTGTCTAACGGGCTGATTCCAGGTGCTAGCCATTTACTGTAAGTTAGAAACACAGACTCTTTTGTCACTGAAACAATTTACCAAACAAGTACCTTCCTGTCCATTCATGGCAAAGGGATGGGACTAACAAAAGGAGTCTTCAACTCGAGTATACTCTGTAAGTGCTTCAGCTCCTTGGCAGGCACTGATGTAGTTCACGTATATCCATCTCATCCCTGCAGATTCTCTTTGCTCAATGACTATAAAAACACTGTGTAAATAGACACTGATATTGAAGATGGCAATTTCCACAGACTGTATTTTTTCTTTCTTTGGACAAAACGTATATTTTGTGTGTGTGTGTGTGTGTGTGTGTGTGTGTGTGTGTGTGTGTGTGTGTGTGTGTGTGTTTGGAAGAATACCCCACACACCTGACTTTTAGTGTTTTCTTTTTAATATAAGCATTCACCTACTTGGAAGTTAATATTATTGACTTTCAGAAATCTTAAGGAGTATTTATTGACTATAAAAATGATTGCTTATAAAAATTTTTATAAATAAATATAGAGATATTTTATTAATAATCATTTAAAAAATCAAGCATTTTAAACAAGATATGAGCAAAGCTATTTACAGAAAAATAAATTACCAAAAAACAAGAAGGGATTTTAATATTTGTACTGTACAGAAATGACATATATCTGAGGAGATGGACATACTTACCCTGATTTAAATGTGTATATATATTGAAATATGACCTAGTACCTCTGAAATTATACATTTTTATGTTTTTTCTGCCCCCAAAATCTGGGAATCTGAGGCTACAAATTATATTTTTATGTTTTATGAGTTAAAACAAATTGAAATTTAAAAGGTCAATAAATGTAGAAGCCATAACCTCCTTAATAAAACTATAATACAGATGAAAACAGTATATCAGTGTTAGTTGAGAATACAAAATAAATGTCCACTAATATTTTATTAGTGTCTGGAATATTAGTTAATAGTCAATTGAAGCATACTTGGAAATCTTTCAAAACATAAAATTTAGTTAGCTTTGGGAGATCATTCTTCTGTGAGTTTATCATATTGAATTATATTTATATGAACATTATATAATACATACACACACATAAGGATATTCATTATAAGACTGTTTTGGTGGTTGGTAATTATTCATGTAGATCATTTATTTTGTTAGTTATGGATTAAAAAGGCAATAGTCCACTATAAAATATGAAGTAAGTTTATTTGTACTACCATATGCAAAGCTTTATGATATAGTAGTAGGTGAAACATGTTACCCAGCAGTATTCATTATATAACATCATTTTGATTTGAAAATTCTACATTACTTTTTGTGTGTAGTAAATAAATATTTAATAAGAGTACCACTTTTGTGTTTATAGTAAAATAGTTATTTTTTATATTATTCTTCAAGATTGTGCTCCTCTCCTAACAACCTATTTTGGAATGACTACTGTTTTTTTCCCATTCTACATTTTAAAATCCATCCACATACCCACATCCCATCCCATAGATATATTGATATCTTATCTTCCTACCAACCTAAGTATGTTTTTATTGCTTATTTAAGCCATCGGTTTTTAAATTTGTAGAAATGATATTTATCTTTCACCAACCCCCCAAATGTACAAACAAGGATGAAAGCAGAGATGATACAGTTTTAAAAGGAAAATCCTGTACATTGGCTTATTCTGTAGAAGAAAAAGCAATCACTGTTTCTGTCCGACTGTATACTTTTATGCCAGTAAATAAACTGTCATTCTTAATGTAACATTAGTCTTTGTCAATATTGTTTTACTATGGTAATATGTCCATATCATCTTCATTGTCTCTGCTGGTTATTTATTTTTTTTTTGTATTCCCACTTTCTTTGATTACCAGTCCCATGACAAGAAGAAACTTATAGTAGCACCTTTTTTCTTTTAAATTTTTCCTTTTCATTTTAAAATATGGATTTTTTTTGGGTCATAATATATATCCTGATTATGGTTTCTCTTCCCCCTACTCCCAGTTCCTTCCCATCTCTTCTGTCATCCAGGTACATTCTCTTTCTGCCTTTCATTAGAAAATAGTCTTCTAAGGGATAATAAAAAGATATAATATTGTAAATACATTATAAAAATATCCAGCAAAAACTAAACATCAGAATGGGACAAAACAAATAAATGGAAGAAAAAGCCCAAGATAAGGCAGAAGAAACCGAGGCCCACTCGTTTACACACTCAGGAATCCCACAAAAACACCAAACTGGAACCCATAATGTTAAACACAGAGGACAGGTGCTGACCAATGCAGGTCCTGGATATTCTCCCTCAGTCTTTGAAAATTCAGTCACAAATTCATGCTGGCTACAGTATATAATTTTGGATATTTGATTGAACTGGGAAAGTTGTTTAAGCAGAGCAAATGAGTAGAGGGTACTTCTAACTCAAAAAAAGTCAGGAGAATAACATAGAAAAGTGACACAGAGAAGAGAGAACCAAAGAGGAACTCTGGGCCTTTGGACTATAACTTATTTGCCACCAGCGAATGTGTAGTTTGGCATTTTGGGCATGGTGGACTTCCTTACCCTGAGTTATAGTGATTTTCCTCACATGATAAACTGGAGATAAACACATGGGCTTTATATGCAAAAGACTTGGTTTTGAGTTTCAGCTACATAGCATATCATCTAGAAAAATGTATTCAATATTTTTGGGACCCAGTGTCCTTATTTATAAGCTGAGGATTTGTAATCAGTGAATACTGCATAAGTTAGATATTAAGGATGACAACTGCTGTCTATAAACTATTTACATGTGCTACATATCCCTTGTGTAACAGTATCCATGCTCTAAGGAGTGCTATTATCGCCTCATGTATAAATGAAAAAAGTTAAAAATAAAAAAGTTAAGTACCTTCTTCAAAGCATAGAAGTAGTGAATGGAGCCGGCAGGAAAATGAAGCAATCTGATGGCTGAATATGTAGTTTTGCAAAAAATGCAAAAAAAATTCTTTGCCTTTAACTTTGAAATGCCATAGAGAGTATTCAGCATTGTGATTTATTGTCATTGTATTGGCAATGCCTCGGCTCAGGCTGAATTCTTACAGTTTCTAAAGATGAGAGATTGAATTGATCAGAATTCCATGCTAACTTCAAACTCATGTGTAAGAGAATACATTCCTAGATGTTCATGTCTCCTTTAATGTCCAGAGCCACGAAATGAGCGCTCAAAGAATATAGACCATCCAAGTTCAAATAATTCCAAAGTATGTAAGACAAACTACAAGAAAACACAGCGATTTTAGAGGGTATGTAAGAAAAAGACAGGGATATAATTGCATGCTTCAATGAGAGACATTATTTGGATGAAATCAGAAAAGAGAGAGGGGGATGAATTTGTATGAAAGAGCTATTCTCTTGCAACCTACCTGTTACATTATTAGATATGCTTTTTGTCTCTTTCGTTTGTTTGAAATCAGGCTTCATTATTTAGCCTTGGGTAGCCATACATATATATATAGGGATCCACCTACTCTGTCTCCTAACTACTAGGATTAAAGGTGTGTGCCATAAGCCTTACTTCTTAGATATACTTTTTATTAATAAGTATACAAGACAAATACTCACACTTTAAAAGAAAGCATAGTCATTTTAGAGGGTATAGATCTTTCTTATTAATATTACTCTATCAGACCCATGGTCATCTTTCACCAGGACGACATGGTCTGTGACATTTCTCTACCTAGTTAGAAGAGGAGCCAGGATCTAAAACAATGACTTGTGAGTGTGGGGGCACAGTTCGTGCCACTGGTTTCTGAAAGATCAAGAAGTTACAAAAATATCACTTCCTGGCTATATTATCTATCTGCTTCAGCTATGTCTTTTCCTTATCATTTTAATGGGCATCATGCCAACACATTACCTTTGATAGACTTTGCTTGTTTTTGTGGATGCTGTCCTAGGTGCTCTTCTCTGTCTAGTTCTTTCCCTGTACAGCAGCTAGAGTGCTATGTTTCAAAATGGAGAACAATGCACCACCTTGCATAAATCTTTTGTTTCCTAATCCTCTCAGGGCAAGACAAAATATGAATACTTTACAAAAGTCTATGATATTGCACAGTTTCTGAATATGTTTTAAACATGCAGCAAGCCTTTATTCTAATTTTAACAGAAGTTCAACAATTATATTCTTCAGTGCTAAAACCAAATGTCCTCTTTTCAGAACAAAGTTTACTTATCCATCATAGACATGATTGGGCCTCTATGCACCACCTGTGTCTCCTTATTATTCATGCTATAACTATAACTAAATATTAGTAGTTAATTGTTTAATATGTAATCCTCCTAATACATCATTAGCAAGATAGATAGCAAGGTTATATCTATCTTTGTCACAATATTATAGCCTTTTTGTTCACTGGGATATATAGTTGAGTTTCAGTATATATTTAGTGAGCTAAATTAAGGGGTACTCATATTGTCTAAAGTGCATAAGGGAGAGAAACAGTTTTGTGAGTCTCTGACATAATCCAGCACTTGACTCCTAAATTTAATCGTCAGTGGCTTATTTGTGATCATACAAAGCCAAGGAGAACCCAGGTAAATTCGGGAAGCACTAGTCAATATTCCAGCATGGATGTGGAGAGACCTTACAAGTTCATACTCTTAGATAAAGATCTATAGGTTAACACCTGCTAAGAGAGGAGAATTAATTTTTTTTTTCAGGAACAAACTCCCACTCAATAAATAGGTTGCCCGTGCTTAAGTGGTGAGCCTTAAACCCATATATACAGACACTAAGTAGAATTGTGACTCTAGATATAAGTTTTTTTTCTTAAATCTAGGGGAAACAGACCAGTTTGCTTAATAAAAATTCAACCAATTTTTAATCAGTGAAGTATATCTTTAGTCCTTCATAAAATAATCTTTTTCTGGGAAAGATATATCAATTTATTTCAATTTCTTGATAGATAGGTAATGAAATTAGGTACAATAAGTTGAACCAGATCATTTTCTTATAAAACTTTTCTTTTAAAGATTTTTAGACTTCATTAGCATATATTTTTACCTACAGAACTAAGTTTACTGTGAAAGCATTGAGGGACTGAATTTATCTTTTAAAAATAGGAATCTATTTTCTTTTTTCTTTCGATCTTTATTAAATTGGGTATTTCTTATTTACATTTCAAATGTTATTCCCTTTCCTGGTTTCCAGGCCAACAACCCCCTAACCCCTCCCACTCCCCTGCTATATGGGTGTTCCCATCCCTATCCTCCCCACGATTACCACTCTCCCCCCAACAATCACATTCACTGGGGGTGCAGTCTTAGCAGGACCAAGGGCTTTCCCTTCCACTGGTGCTCTTACTAGGATATTCATTGCTACCTATGAGGTTGGAGCCCAGGGTCAGTACATTTTTAGTCTTTGGGTAGTGGCTTAGTCCCTGGAAGCTCTGGTAGGTTGGCATTGTTGTTCATATGGGGTCTCGAGCCCCTTCAAGCTCTTTTAGTCCTTTCTAAGATTCCTTCAACGGGGGTCCCGTTCTCAGTTCAGTGGTTTTCTGCTGGCATTCGCCTATGTATTTGCAGTTTTCTGGCAGTGTCTCTCAGGAGAGATCTACATCCGGTTCCTGTCAGCCTGCACTTCTTTGCTTCATCCATCTTATCTAGTTTGGTGGATGTATATGTATGGGCCACATGTGGGGCAGGCTCTGAATGGGTGTTCCTTCAGTTTCTGTTCTAATCTTTGCCTCCCTATCCCCTCCTAAGGGTATTCTTGTTCCCTTTTAAAGAAGGAGTGAAGCATTACGCATTTTCGCCATCCTTCTTTTAGTTTCATGTGTTCTGTGCATCTTGGGTAATTCAAGCATTTGGGCTAATAGCCACTTATCAATGAGTGCATACCATGTGTGTTTTTCTGTGATTGGGTTACCTGACTCAGGATGATATTTTCCAGTTCCATCCATCTGCCTATGAATTTCATAAAATTGTTGTTTTTGATAGCTGAGTAGTATTCCCTTGTGTAGATGTACCACATTTTCTGTATCCATTCCCCTGTGTGAATCTGTGTCTTTCCAGCTTCTGGCTATTATAAATAAGGCTGCTATGAACATAGTGGAGCATGTGTCTTTGTTATATGTTGGGGCATCTTTTGGGTATATGCCCAAGAGAGGTATAGCTGGGTCCTCGGGTAGTTCAATGTCCAATTTTCTGAGGAACCTCCAGACTGATTTCTAGAATGGTTGTACCAGTCTGGAATCCCAACAACAATGGAGGAGAGTTCCTCTTTCTCCACATCCTCGTCAGCATCTGGGGTTGCTGGAGGTTTTGATCTTCGAAATTCTGACTGTTGTGAGGTGGAATCTCAGGGTTGTTTTGATTTGTATTTCCCCCATGACTAAAGATGTTGAACATTTCTTTAGGTGTTTCTCAGCCACTCGGCATTCCTCAGCTGTGAATTCTTTGTTTAGCTCTGAACCCCATTTTTAATAGGGATATTTGTCTCCCTGCAGTCTAACTTCATGACTTCTTTGTATATTTTGGATATAAGCCCTCTATCAGTTGTAGGATTGTTAAAGATCTTTTCCCAATCTGTTGGTTGCTGTTTTGTCCTAACCACAGTGTCCTTTGCCTTACAGAAGCTTTGCAGTTTTATGAGATCCCATTTGTCGATTCTTGATCTTAGAGCATAAACCATTGGTGTTTTGTTCAGGAAATTTTCTCCAGTGCCCTTTTGTTCGATATTCTTCCCCACTTTTTCTTCTATTAGTTTGAGTGTATCTGGTTTGATGTGGAGGTCCTTGATCCACTTGGACTTAAGTTTTGTACAAGGTGATAAGAATGGTTCAATTGTCATTGTTCTACATGATGACCTCCAGTTGAACCAGCACCATTTGCTGAAAATGCTACATTGTTTCCATTGGACCGTTTTGGCACCTTTGTCAAAAATCAAGTGACCATAAGTGTGTGGGTTCATATCTGGGTCTTCAATTCTATTACACTGGTCTATCTGCCTGTCTCTGTACCAATACCATACAGTTTTTATCACTATTGCTCTGTAATACTGCTTGAGTTCAGGGATAGTGATTTCCCCAGAAGTCATTTTATTGTTGAGGATAGTTTTAGCTATCCTGGGTTTTTTGTTATTCCAGATGAATTTGCAAATTGTTCTGTCTAACTCTTTGAAGAATTGGATTGGTATTTTGATGAGTTTGCATTGAATCTGTAGATTGCTTTTGGTAAAATGGCCATTTTTACTATATTAGTTCTGCCAATCCATGAGCACGGGAGATCATTCCATCTTCTGAGATCTTCAATTTCTTTCTTCAGAGGCTTGAAGTTCTTTTTTTTTTTTTTTTTCGGCATTTGTACAATGAATTTTTTAAAATCTTTATTAACTTGAGATTATTTACATTTTGATTGTTATTCCCCTTCCTGGTTCCAGAGCCAACATCCCCCTAACCTCTCCTCCTCCCCTTCTATATTGGTGTTCCCCTTCCCATCCCCCCCCCATTCCTCCCCTCCCCCCACCAATCACCTCCACTGGGGTTTAGTCTTGGCAGGATCAAGGGCTTCCCCTCCCACAGGTGCTCTTTCAAGGCTATTCATTGCTACCTATGAGGTTGGAGTCCAGGGTCAGTCCATGTATAGTCTTTGGGTAGTGGCTTAGTCCCTGGAAGCTCTGGTTGCTTGGCATTGTTGTTCATACGGGTTCTCAAGGCCCTTCAAGCTCTTCCAGACCTTTCTCTGATTCCCTCAATGGGGGTCCTGTTCTCAGTTCAGTGGTTTGCTCCTGGCATTCGCCTATGTATTTGCAGTTTTCTGGCTGTGTCTCTCAGGAGAGATCTACATCCGGTTCCTGTCAGCCTGTACTTCTTTGCTTCATCCATCTTATCTAGATTGGTGGCTGTATATATATGGGCCACATGTGGGGCAGGCTCTGAATGGGTGTTCCTTCTGTCTCTGTTCTAAACTTTGCTTCCCTATTCCCTCCCAAGGGTATTCTTGTTCCCCTTTTAAAGAAGGAGTGAAGCATTCGCATTTTCGTCATCCTTGAGTTTCATGTGTTCTGTGCATCTAGGGTATTCAAGCATTTGGGCTAATAGCCACTTATCAATGAGTGTATACCATGTGTGTTTTTCTGTGATTGGGTTACCTCACTCAGGATGATATTTTCCCGTTCCATCCATTTGCCTATGAATTTCATAAAGTCATTGTTTTGATAGCTGAGTAATATTCCCTTGTGTAGATGTACCACATTTTCTGTATCCATTCCTCTGTTGAAGGGCATCTAGGTTCTTTCCAGCTTCTGGCTATTATCAATAAGGCTGTTATGAACATAGTGGAGCATATGTCTTTGTTATATGTTGGGGCATCTTTTGGGTATATTCCCAAGAGAGGTATATAGCTGGGTCCTCAGGTAGTTCAATGTCCAATTTTCTGAGAACCTCAGACTGATTTCCAGAATGGTTGTACAGTCTGCAATCCCACCAACAATGGAGGAGGATCCTTTTCTCCACATCCGCCTGCATTTGCTGGCACCTGAGTTTTTGATCTTAGCCACTCTGTCTGGTGTGAGGTGGAATCACAGGGTTGTTTTGATTTGCATTTCCCTTATGACTAAAGATGTTGAACATTTCTTTAGGTGTTTCTTAGACATTGGGCATTCTTCAGCTATGAATTCTTTGTTTAGCTCTGAACTCCATTTATTAATAGGGTTATTTGTCTCCCTGTGGTCTAACTTCATGAGTTTTTGTATATTTTGGATATAAGCCCTCTATCAGTTGTAGGATTGGTAAAGATCTTTGGCAATCTGTTGGTTGCCGTTTTGTCCTAACAACAGTGTCCTTTGCCTTACAGAAGCTTTGCAGTTTTATGAGATCCCATTTGTTGATTCTTGATCTTAGAGCATAAGCCATTTGTGTTTTGTTCAGGAAATTTTCTCCAGTGCCCATGTGTTCGAGATGCTTCCCCACTTTTTCTTCTATTAGTTTGAGGGTATCTGGTTTGATGTGGCCGTCCTTGATCCACTTGGACTTAAGCTTTGTACAGGGTGATAAGCATGGATCGATCTGCATTCTTCTACATGTTGACCTCCAGTTGAACCAGCACCATTTGCTGAAATTGCTGTCTTTTTTTCCATTGGATGGTTTTGGCCCTTTGTCAAAAATCAAGTGACCATAGGTGTGTGGGTCATTTCTGGGTCTTCAATTCTATTCCACTTGGTCTATCTGTCTTTCTTTGTACCAATACCATGCAGTTTTTTTTTTTTATCACTATTGCTCTGTAACACTGCTTGAGTTCAGGGATAGTGATTTCCCCAGAAATTCTGTTATTCTTTAGGATAGTTTTAGCTATTTTGGGTTTTTTGTTATTCCAGTTGAATTTGCAAATTGTTCTGTCTAACTCTCTGAAGAATTGGATTGGTATTTTGATGGGAATTGCATTGAATCTGTAGATTGCTTTTGGTAAAATGGCCATTTTTTACTGTATTAATCCTGACACTCAATGAGCATGGGAGATCTTTCCATCTTCTGAGGTCTTCTTCAATTTCTTTCTTCAGAGGCTTGAAGTTCTTATCTTACAGATCTTTCACTTTCTTGGTTAAAGTCACACTGAGGTATTTTATATTATTTGTGACTATTATGAAGGGTGTTGTTTCCCTAATCTCTTTCTGGACTTGTTTCGCTTTTGTGTAGAAGAAGGCTACTGATTTATTTGAGTTCATTTTATATCCAGGGAATTGTGGTGACGTGCTCATGTGGAAGAGGCAAAGCTCACAAGGTTTTAACCCAAGACAAAGAACTGCAGAAAACTAAGGAATACTGAGAGTGGGAGAAAGAGTCTTCCCCAGGGAAGAACACAGCAAGTGTTTATCTAATACCAAATAGTCAGTATTGAGATATATATATATATATATATATATATATATATATATATATATATATATATATATATGTATATATATGTATATATATATATATATATATATATATATATGAAACAATAGCCAAAAGAAAAAGGAACAATGTATTTAAAAGAAAGCAAAGTTGGAGTATGTGGGAGGTTTGGGGGAAGAAAATGAATGAAAGAGTGAATGATATAATTATATTATAACCTCAAAAAAACTAAAATTATTTTCAAATATTTAAACTTTTATTAATAAACTCAGTATACTTTTTATGGATATTGTAATGGATAGTTTTATTTCATTTTGACTCAAGCTGGTGTTATTTGATAGGCGGGAACCTCAATTAAGACAATGCCTCCATAAGATCTGGCTCTAAGGCATTTTCTTAATTAGTGATTCATGGGGAGGGGTCAAAAGTGTGGTGGTGCCAGCTCTGGGCTGGGTCCTGGTGGCTGAGCAAATGCCATGAGGATCAAACCAATAGGTCTCTTCGTGGTCTCCAGTCATCTTCTGCCTCCAAGAGTTTTATGTCCAAGTGAGGAAACAGCACATAAAGTATAAGCCAAATAAATTCTTTCCTCCTCAACTTCATTTTTCATCATGCTATTTTATTCATTGCAACAACAAAAACCCAACCTAAGACAAGTCAGAACCAGTGAGTAGGATACTGCTGTCACAGACCTGACCATGTTGGTTGGGGGAAGATAATGGAAGGACTTTGGGAATTTGGGCTAGAAAAGCCACTGAGCATTTACAACTTGGTAAGATGTTCTATGAGAGCTTGGAAGCTAAGGATGTTGAGAACAGTGCTGAAAATGAAGGCCTGGCCTGTAAAGTTTCACAGGGAAGTTTAAAATCTCTATCGGGGGCAATTTGTCGTTTGAATTAAGAGTCTGTGGTTCTGGTTCGGTGGAGCTGAAGTATCAGCTGTGATACCAGCGATGCCAGATACAAGAGATACAGATAAAGAGACACAAGAAACTAGAACTACTAACCAGAAAACTTGGCTTTGCTGGGATATTCCATGCTGGTCAGGTAGAGCTGAGATATTAGCAGTGACTAAAAAGAGACCAGCATTTTTGAGCCGAAATCTTCTGGGATATGTTTCCTGAGAGTCCGCACACAGAGCTGTGTTCTAGGGCAGCTAAGGTTATACAGCCAAACTTGGTAGTGTGAAAGTTTCCCAGGTGGTACTGATTTTGAAGGCATGAAGGGGTCATGGAGAGCAGCTGAGGATTGGAACTGTGAGAGGCCATTGGTGAAGGTGCAGCCTCAGTAGCCATTGGAGGTTCAGCATTGAAAATGTCATGAACAGAAGTTGAGGCTGGGCACCGTAAAGTGTGCCCAGGAGAGGCTAATACTGAAAGTACAGCCCAGATGCATCAGAAGGCCCCAGCGTTTTGGAGATGCCAGTACCATGGAATGACCTTCAAGAACAGCATTAGTGGGGAGTGTAGCCTGCCTGAGCTTAGAAGCCAAGCTGTGTGTGCTGTGTGTGCTGTAGAGGACAGAGCTGGAGAAGTGACCCAAGCCTTTTCAGGAGCCCAGAAGAGCCCAGAAAATCCCAGGCAGTGGACTTTGTTTTGATCTGATTGTGACTGTGTCCTGGTATTTCCCTCTTGAAGTAATGAATTATTTAACTTTTTTTTTTTTGATTTACAGAGCCCAGAGTTGAGACTGAGTTGTAAAAGGAATTTGGGTTTTAAAGAGACTTTGGTTCTTGTTAAAAGATTGAATTTTAAAGCATTTGAGTTTTGTAAGAACTGCAGAAAGGTTTTAAGTTTGCAAGACATTTTAACTTGCAATGTTAATGTGTTATATTGGGATGAATAAGAAAGGGAAAGTTGTTACTTGACAGTGATGTGTTTGTATGTCAAGTTGACAAGGGATTAATTATACTGACTAATTTTCTTTACTGACACAAGTTAGAGTTTTCTGAATGGATGAAATGTCTTCAGAAGATACTGCATTTTCTTAATTAGTGATTCATAAGAGAGGGTGCAGCCAATTGTGGGAGGTGTCATTCCTGGGCTGGTAGTCATAGGTTCTGTAAGGAAACAGACTGAACAAATCATGGGGCAAGCCATAAGCCGCATTCCTCCAAGGCCTCTGCATCAGCTCCTGCCTCCAGGTTCCTGCTCTATTTGAGTTCCTGTCCTGAATTTTTCAGTGATGAACAGCAATATGTAAATCTTAGAAATTCTTTTCCTCCCTAACTTGTTTTTGTCATAGTGTTTCATCGCAGTGATTGAAACCCAAATTAAGACAGGTATAATATAATTTGTATAATTCATCATTTTCTTTAAAAAAATTTCATACACACAATATATTTTGATCATATTCTTTCTCCTTTCCCAAGTCCTCAAAGATAATTCCTGCCTCCCTATTCACCCAAACTCATGTTTTGTCTCTCTCAGAAAATAACTCCTCAAAAGAAAAATCAAATCAGACAAACTAAACATTAGAACCAATAAGACAAACAGACAAAAAAACAAAAACAAACTTCCCCCTCCAAACAAGACAAAACAAAAAGTAGGCACACACACATACAAGTCATGGGGTGCATTTTCTGTTGGTCCACTATTCCAGGGGTAATATGCTTAAAGTTAATTTGAACATTAGGCTTCTTTTCCTGAACCATATTGTTGAGACTAAATAAATAAGTCATATTGTCATTCTTTTACCTTCTTTTGTTTTTCATTAATTTATTTATTCAGTTTGCATCCTAATTGCAGCCCCCTCCTGCCTCTCCTCCCAGTCCTACCGTCATATACTCTGCCCCCATTCCTCCCTCCCCTTTGCTGAGAAGGGGAGGTCCACCATGGCTTTCACCCTCCCCATGCACATTAAGTCTAAGCAGGACTAAGTGCATCCTCTCCCAGTCAATTCAGACAAGGCAGTACAGCTAGGGGAAAGGGACCCTGAAGGCAGGCAACAGTGCCAGAGACAGCCATCTCTCCAATTGTTAGGGGACCACATTTAAAAAAAACTATATTTACTACATATGTGTAGAAGGCCCAGGGTTCAGCCCATGCATTCTCTTTTGGTTGTGGTTCAGTTCTGTGAGCTCCCCATGAGGTCAGGTTAGTTGACCTGTAGGTTTTTTCAATAGGAAATCTCTCCTGGCCGTTGCAGCTCAAAATGTTCAGTACTTAGTCATCAGGGAAATCAGGAAATGCAAGTCAGAACGACTCTGAGACTCCATCTTATACCCGTCAGAATGGCTAAGATCAAACACTTAAGGGACAGCACAAGTGAGGATGTGGAGGAAGGGGAACACTCCTCCACTGCTGGTGGGAGTACAAAGTTGTACAAGCATTTTGGAAATCAATCTGGCAGTTTCTCAAAAAAAAAAATGGCAACAGTTCTATGTCAAGACCCTGTTATGCCACTCCTGGGCATATACCCAAAATATGCTTGACCAGAGCACAAGGACATTTGTTCAACTATCTATGCTCATAGCAGCTTTATTCATAATAACCAGAAACTGGAAACAACCTAGGTGTTTGTCAACTGAAGAATGGATAAAGAAAATGTGTTACATTTACACAGTGGAACAATATTCAGCTACTAAAATGAGGGACATCGCGAATTTTGCAGGCAAAATGGATGGAACTAGAAAATACTTATCCTGAAATGAGGCAAATTCCAGACCCAGAAAGACAAATATGGTATAAAGTGGGATATCTGCTATAAAGTACAGGATAAACATGTTTTAATCCACAGACCCAAAGAAGCTAAGTATCAATAAGGGCCCAAGGGAGGAGGACAGAATCTCATTCAGGAGGGGAAAAACAATAGATATTGGAGGTGGATGGATGGAGGGAACTGGATGAGGGTGGAAAGGTGAGAGTAACTGGGGTGGGAATTAGATGTGGGGATATGGGGGGAGAGGGCTGGGAGAGAGATCAAAAATTGGTGGGAGGACATCTCTGGGACAAGTCAGGGACTTGGGATTGGGGATGCTCCTGGAAGTCTATAGTGGTAACCTAGCATCTGGGGATGTGGAACCTGAAGTGGCCACTCACTCACAAAATCTTTGACTGAATATGTGTTCTGCCTACAAGTTATATGCAAGGATAAAGATAGAACAGTGATTGAGGGAATGGCTAAATAATGACTGACCCAACTTGAGATCTATCCCACGAGAGAAAGCCAGCCCTTGATATGTTTTATTTATTTACTTTTTTGTTTTTAGCCAAAACCATTTAACATTATTGTTACTTTTAAGGCACATGAATAATTATCTGGGCTCCTTTCTCAGACAGAGATGATTATATTCCACAGGAAGCAACAAAACCCTACCAGTTCAGGGCAAAAAATATTTTGGTCATTATTCAAGAATAATTGCTCTGTTCTGTTGTAATGGGGATAAACAACAGCAGCAACAAAAATGATCTTTGCCATTGAAATACAGGCAGACCCTGTAGGCCTTGGGGGTTATGTCCCAGATGCCTAAAGCAAAATGACTATCAAAAGGAAATGAGTAATGTACTCCCCACAACCCTTCCCCATGTGTTTATGAATTTTATTTCTACAGTGTCTGGAATGGCAACACGTTATTTTTTTATTTATTCATTTTACATTCAGATCACTGCCCCCCTCAGAGCTACCCCCTTCCACAATCCCAATCCCCATCCCCAATCCTCTTCTCTTTTGAGAGAGTAGAGGCCTCCTTGGGTCTCCCCTAAATCCAGTACCTCTAGTCTCTGTGTGATTAGACACATTCTTTCCTCCTGAGGCCAGACAAGGTAGCCCAGCTAGTAGAACATATCCTATACAGAGGCAACAGCTTTTGGGATGGCTCTTCTCCAGTTGTTCAGGACCCACATGAAGACCAAGCTGCACATCTGCTACATATGTTCAGGGAGGCCTAGGTCCAATCTGTGTATGGCCTTTGGTTTGTGGTTCCAACTCTGAGAGCCCCAAGGTCCAGGTTAGTTGACTCTGTTTGTCTCCCTGTGGGGTGTCTATTACCTCTGGAGCTGTAGTCCTTCCCTCCAGCTCTTCCATAAGAGTCCCCAAGCTCCCTCCATTGTTTGATTGCTGGCCTCTGCATCCATCTGAGTCAGCTAGCAACACATTTTTTTAACAAGTCAACTTAAATACCTTAATTAAAAATATGTCATTGCTATGGAACACCAATAGTTATCTGGACCTTCAACATGTCATAAACCTTCTCCTGTTGAAGCATCTTGCTTTGATGCTAATGGATACTGACTGATGGTAGCAGTCACTGTAAACTAGAGTGGCATAGGACAAATTCTTAAAATGAGACCACAGCGAGGTTTCCTACATCAATTGATTCATCCCCTTTGAACGATTTCTCTATAGTTTGTCATGCGGTTTGACAGCACTTTACCAACCACAGAACTTCTTGCAAAATTGAATCCTTTAAGCCTTGCCACTGTCTTTTTCCACTAGGTTTGTAAACTACTAATAAATCCATTGTTGTCATTTCCACTGGGGTTCACACTACGTGTGCCAGGAGTACACTCTCTCAAGAAACCACTTATTTTTTCTCATCCATAAGAAACAACTCTTCATTTTTATTCATGAGATTTGTAAGAATTCAATCAAATCTCTGGGTCCCATCAATAATTCTAGCTCCTTTTCTTCCAAAGCTGTAGTTATTTCATACACCAACATACTGAATCCTTTAGTTAGCCATGAAAGTTGGAATGAGTTTCTCTGAAACTCCTTCCAGTAGAAGGCTGTTCTACTTTGGTTTTTACCTCTTTCTTTGGGTCACTATTTTTTGTAATGGTACTTAAAATGAATAGATCTCCTCCAGGAGATGTATTTTTCTTGCATCCACCTGAGCATCACTATCTAGTCTTATGTATCACTTTAGTCATATGTATGCTCTATAGTCTTTGATCCAAGAGCTGTAGATAAATGCTGTAATGACAAGTTCACGAACAATGTCAACCCCACTGTACATCTTTCTTGGAGTTCATAGGTGACCAGTTGATCTAACAAGTAACAGTACAATAAACAGACAAATATTTATCTTTGTTTTTCATACCAGTAGACCTTAAAATATTCATGAAAATATAGTATAAACAGATATACTATTTTCCTGGCTTTTTTAAGCCATATAAAACTCTTTAGGACCTAAGGTATTTCCAAAGGTTAAACGAACCTTTACCTAGAATTGTTGGCAATAATAGCTCTTAATAGGAAAGTCAGATTGACCTTTGAAGACTTGAAGCCATAATATGATATCTACTCAGAGTTATCACTGCTAGTTGTCAGAAGAAACCTGATTGAGAAGTTGCCTCTGTTGAATTAGCCTGTGTCCATGTCTAGTGAACATCTTTTAGTCATTTACTTTGCATTCTGATCTGATCTCAGTTTTTCCTCCCTCCTGTCCTCACCTCTGAGTCCCTCTCTCATCTTACTTCTTCCTATACCCACTCCCTTTCTCCTCAGAGAAGGGGGAGACCTCCTATGGATATCAACATACCTTGGCATATCAAGTTGTGGAAGGACTGGACATATATTCTTCTATTGAGGTTAGACAAGGCACCCCAATTAGGGGAAAGGGACTCAAAGCAGCCAATGTTGTCAGAGACAGCCCCGACTCATGCTCTAGGATTCCCGCAGGAAGACCAAGTTGCATAACTGTTAAATATGTTCTAAGAGCCTAGGTCTGTCTCTTGCACACACTCCTGTTGGCAGTTCAATCTCTATGAGCACCTATGAACTTAGGTAGGCTGATGCTGTAGGTTTTCTTGTGGTGACTTTTACCCTTCTGGCTTCTTCAGTCCTCCCCACAACCTTCTACAGGATTCCCCAAATTCCACTTAATGTTTGACTGTGGGTCTCTTCATCAGTTTCCACCAGTTGTTGGGTAAAGCCTCTCTGATGACAGTTATGCTAAGCTCCTGCCTGCAAATATAGCAGAACATAATTAATAGTACCAGGGGTGACCTCCGTCTCATGGTATGGGTCTCAAGTTGGACAAGTCATTGGTTAGCCCTTTCCTCAAATTCTGTTCCATGTTTTACACATCTTGTAGGCCTAAGGTTCTGTGGCTGAATTGGTGTTCCAATCTATTCTTTGTAAGTTTTGCTTGGTTACAGTGTTTTATCACAGTACCAAAAACAAACAAACAAACAAACAAAAAACAAAAACAAAAACAAAACAAAAGCTAAGAAACAAGGTAGAAAAGTCCTACCTGTCATCTTCTTCCGATAGAAGGTTGGTTAATATACATTGGAAATTGTTGTTTAGGGTCACCGCCTTCATCCATCACCTTGGCTAGATCTTTTTCATAATTAACTGCAGTCTCAGCAAAAGCACTTGCTATTTCCCCTTGCGATTTAATGTTATGAAGGCACATTTTTTTCTACTCAAACATTAAGAAGTAGTCGCTTCAAACTTCAACCTTTTGTTCTCCAGCATCCTTATTTCTTGCAGACTTCATGGAATTGAAGAACCGGAGGATCATTCCAAATCAGGCACTGGCATATGGGAATGTTGTGGCACTTTGGTCTTCTTTCCAGATCATAAACCTTTCTATGGTTCAGCAAGAAAACTTTGCACAGTCATATCATTCATTGCATTCACTGGCATAGCATGCTTAGTCCACTTCAAGATCTTTTCCTTTGTACACACAATCTGCCTCATTGGTGCAAGATGCCTTGCTTTTTCTTTAAAGTGAGAGACTTGGGACTCTTCTTTTGAATTTCATTATGAGAGGCCTCTATGGGATTGATATCTGGCTTATTTTCAATATTGTATCTCAGGGAATAAGGAGTCTCTAGGAAAGAAATGGAAGAATGACTGCTCTGTGTAGCAGCCAGAAAATTTGTCTTAACTTTCTTCTGTGGCTACAGTTCATGGCACCCCACAAAATTACATTATCATCACAAATCACTAACAACAAATCACTGTGACTGATATAATAAGAGTGAAAAGTGTGAAATATTATGATAATGGCTAAAATGTGATACAGAGGCATGACTTTAGCACATACTGTTAGGGCAATGGGATGGATGGACTTGGGCTTGATTGGTATAGGCTGACCACAGTCCCCAAATTCATAGAAACTGCAGTATCTGAGAAACACAGTAAAGTGCAGTAAAATGAGGTCTGCCTTGGAGAATAGATTGAAATGGTTATATTGCATCTAGACTATGTCATATAATAGTTTCTTTGCATTTTTATTCTCTACAAAGATAATATTATTTGCTCTTCTAGGCATCATGTTAATTTGCCCACGTTAACATACCCAGAAGGTCTAATATTCACCTCAGTGTAATATTACAACATTCCAACTGTCTCAGTTAAGATAATTTAAATTGTAATGGTGCTGTCACAATCCCCAAGTTTTAGTGGGTTTACAGTAGTTTTATTTTTCATTTATGTAAATGTGATAACTAGAAGCTCTGCTTAGTGACAAGTCATTGTATAACCCGGGGTGACAGAACAACCACCATGTAAAACATTACCAGTCGTCGTTTCATAAAGATAGCAGTGCAAGGTATCACAATGACAAATAAGTGTTTTGGCCTGAGAGTGCTAAGCAATTGTGAGCAAGAACCTTCCTTACAAGCAATTGGCCAGAGCCAGATACATGGTCCCATCAATCACAATGAGGCCATAAAGTGTGATTAATGCCTAAAGTCAGAGTCATAAGTGTTTGGAGAGCAGAATTAATGGCTGTGTTGAATACTGCACAAAATGTAGAATTTGCCCTTTAACCTTATGTTATATCCCCTCCCTTCCTTAGATATCTTAAATCATTACCAATAAAAACCCATACACACATGTACATATACATGTTCACAAATTTTTACTATACGTGGGATCATATTTTTATAGCGCATGAAGATTTATTCATTTCTATATATTTCCCTCAGTCTCATTGTTGCTTGTATAGTATTCACTAAGATGGATATGTTCTTTTCAGTGCCATTACATAGAAATTTGGTTTGTTCTTAAATTTGCATTGTACATGAACTGATCCTTCTCATGTATGTATTTCTATTTGGAGTACTTTATTTGTTTCTAAAAGAAGAAATTCTAAATATTTTTACATTTGGCCAAATATTATCATATTGCCTTTCCAAATGCTGCATAATAATATCATAATTAGTATATAAAACTGTAAGCTATATATTTGGAAGAATATTGACATTTTTGACAGAGCAGTGTTGGAGGATGAAGGACTTAAGCACTGTATCAAAGTGACAATGATTCACTTTTTGTCTAAACAACATATAAGACCCTTTGGCCACTACTTTTCAGTTTAATGATGGGAACAACTCTAAAAATGTACTAAGCCTTTTGACATGTAACACTTTTGATTGTATATTGTCAGACACAATTTCCTGGCCATATCAGCTGAAATGGAGTGTTAGGGAAATAAAATATTCTATTTTTGAGGACTATGCTTGAAGTTAAAACTCAAGTAAAACTCCACTGTATTTTCTTTATTTATTCTTCGGTTGGGGGACGTCTGTGTTGTTTTCAATTTCTGGATATGATGAATAAAGCTGCTATGAACATAGTTGAGCATGTGTCCTTGGGTTATGGTGGAGCATCTTTCAAGTATATTCCCAGGAGTGCTATAGCTGGGTCTTGAGGTAAGTTGATTCCCAATTTTCTGAGAAACCACCATATTGATTTCCATAGTGGCTGTACAAGTTTGTTCCCACAACTTCTGTGGAGGGGTCTTCCCTTTGCTCCACATCCTCAACACCATGACCTGCTGCTTGAAGTTTTGATCTTAGCCATTCTAGCAGGTACAAGATGGAATCTCAAAGTAACATTGATTGAGAAAAAGACATTCTATGCTGCACATGTTGGCCTTTTTGCATATTGCCCTGAGTATTCATCTCTTTATGGTATGTCCTTCCGTTCTCCCTCAACAGAAGCTACTTCCTTCCTCTTAACTTTATTCTTATTTGCACTATATGCCAACATTTGGAATCTCCATTTTTATAAGTTTTTACCCTTTTCCCTTTTTGTAACTTTTATCTATGTCTTTTTTCTTTATGTGTATATTTTTCTTCCCACATCTCTGTTTATTCCTGCTTTGTCTTCCTAAATTGGTATTTCTGGCTCTGCATGTTTTACTCTTCCTGTCTGTTTTAACCTCCATCTCTATTAGAGCGATCAACAGAGTCAGCTGTCACTGCATGAACTATTTTCAAATGACAAGAAGTTCCTGAGGATAGGAGATAGAGATATAGAGAATAAAATATGTCTTGATTGCTTGAAAGTTGGATTAGATAAGTATTGCTGTCTTGTCAGTTTTAGTCTTATTGAGAACCAATTTCTTTTTCTTTTAATAGAATCTTATAACTACTGCTTCATGTTTGTTTTCTGTTTAGGTATCTAGTAGGGCCTTTATGACCCCATCTCTGTAATCATTAGACTTCATTATAAGTAACAACAGACTTAAAAGAGGTTAGTGATTGACATAAATTAAGTAGGTATGATCCATATATATGACTAGATGATGGGAAAATATAGTGATGACTCCAAAATTTCCCTGATGGTAGTAATACTATGAGAATTCATATGTGCACTCTGCAAATTGATGATGTCTTTAGTTCACATATATTCATAAGTTAATCTTGTTTTAGATCCAGAAGTGCAATATTATGAACCCACGGTGTCTGGCACTTTAAGGGAGGGAGGGAGGGAAGAGGAGAGAGAGAAGTGTAGAAGACAATTTGCAAATTATACCTGAATGTCACCTGAGAATAGCATCATCATTGCAATCATCTGTTGGAAGATTTAGTTCAATTACATTTTTAAAGACTCTCTAGTCAAGAGAGTACTACTTATATCAGAATTTGATACTCCAAGGAAAGGAATACTAATGCATTCATTAGCCATTGTCCTATCATCTTCCTCCTTTGCAATTTTGAACATAGCCTTTGTGGAACAGGGGACTGTGTGCCAACCCTAGGGAATCAATAAACACAAGGCTCTCCGGGGGAATATGAACTGCAGGAGTAAGAACTACTGCATATTTATGACAATGGTAGTGAGAGTAGACTATTTTGGGGGGAAAGGTAATTTTGAAATAATTGAATAGCAGCAAAATTGTCATCGTAGTAGGTATAATGCATGCTCCTGTACACTTTCTTCACACAACAGTAAGCTGGTTGTAAAATCACCAAGAGAAAAGTTATAATGCAATAAACCAAAGATTTTCATGGGAAAGCTCCAACTGCTTCTGACACTT
Source organism: Rattus rattus (assembly GCF_011064425.1). Classification (NCBI taxonomy): domain Eukaryota; kingdom Metazoa; phylum Chordata; class Mammalia; order Rodentia; family Muridae; genus Rattus; species Rattus rattus. The sequence goes on from NC_046172.1 coordinate 89,660,778, forward strand.
TTATTATTTAAACAGATGTGTGGAACCTTATGCTGGGAGCCCACTGGTCAGTCCGAAGACATTCGTTGATCAATGATGATATTTCCGGCTGACTGCTGCTGCAGATGATCACTGCTAGGAGATTGATTACTCTGGGCTTTCTCTTTGACTGAATTGGCAGTTTGGCAGATTTTCTCTTTCAATGGGAAATCTAAATCACCCATTGAACATGGTGCAAACTACTTCTCTAACTTTCTTCTTCCTTACCACTTAGCATATATAGGTTGATTTTCACTATTTTCTACTTGACTTAGCACTGTCGTGTGCATATATCTCTACAGTTGGGCTATACCAACTTACTGCTAAGGAGACAAAGTTTATCAGCTTTTGACTTGGTTTAGCATTGAATATCTAGGGGGAAATAATGTAGTATTATTAAAAGATCTGGCTTTGATCATACAGACTCAAAGTCAAACCTCTATTCTGTGATTTTTTTCTAATATGATTTTGGCTAGATAGCAGCTATTTTTTCTTTCTTGAAAAGTAAAATCATGGTAATAATGATAATAATGCCTCAATGAATTTTTGAAAGATCACAATGGTATATAACAGCTCAGTAATACATGTCTGACATACACAAATGATCACTAAATTATAAGTATAAAATATAGCCTATCAAATGTCTTTATTAACTTAGTTGCTGACACAGTGTTCTTGAGGAAAAATGAAACGAAAGAGAAAAGGAAAGTGAACGTATGAAATAATTATGGGGTTAACTTATTCTATTCTGGTGGTGATTTATCCAATTAAAATCAAATATTTTCTTTCACAAAGAACAGAGAAAGATTAATTACATAAAGTGGAAATATTTCTAAGCTGTTTTAAAACGCTGGCTTATTAGTAAACAAACCTAGTCTATATATAGTGAGAATTCAAGCACATGACCACTTGGTGAATGGATTTTTAAAGAGCTTTCTCAATAATCATTGTAGCTTGTTAATTATGAGATATCAAAATCATTAGACAGTCCCTTCTGGGAAGGTTATTATAACTTTCAGATAGCTTTTAGATATATAAAGAGTGAAGATACAATGATAGTCATAATAGCTCCGGAGGAAGATAGCATGGTTAAATCCTAAAGATTTAACTAGAGTTAATCTAGTAACTAAGCAAAGTTTGAAATAGTAAAGTTAAAGTTTTCTTCTCACTGGATATTTTTGTTGCTATGGAGAATGAAGGATGTATTGAACACTTAAAAAGTCTTTTCAGAGTTTTAGTTTGGATTCTTCAAAAGTGGGACACTTAAGATTACGGTTAAGTTCCAGGATGTTGATTTGAAAATGTTACATGGGAGTGGAACATCAGGGGAAGGAATATAAATGAAACACACAAGGAATGAGTTGCCACTTCATGATGCGATATACAAAAGAGTGACAGACCTGGAGTTAAAAAACTCTTAGAGCTGATTAAGAGTCACTCACACTACATATTACTGATACAGCATTTACATTTTATCTCCTATACTGGTTATGCTGCATTTATAGTAGATAATTATTTATAGGGCAGAAAAAGAACCTAGGAAAACTTATGCAGAGGTATTTTAGAATGGGACAAGAAGGTATTTATAGGACTCCAGTGGTGTTCAGGGAAATAGAAAGTATGCTACAAGTCATATGTGGAGAAACATATTTTAGGTAAAGTTTTATTTTAAACAAATGACTATTTTAAAAATGTTCTATTCATTTGAAGTCTTGATCACTTAATTTCATATCTACATATGGCTGAGTTCTATTTGTTAAGGTTTCATGGACTGTAAGTTTTGTGTCAAACTCTATATTAAGAGCTGGAGATAAAATAGGTCACGACTAAGAGCATATTATAATAGGAAAAAAAACAAGCAAATGAGTAAATGCAACTAAATCATTAAATGTTTCAACTTATTAGAATATAAACATTATCACTTTCACATTAGGTACCACTCGCTATGCTTTATTCTTCTTATCCTTTCTCTCTAAGAGATGAAAAGACACATTGATACATACGTCAGTCTGATTCTATAAACTTTCACATTTTGGATGAGCATCATTTTTACTCTAGTTTGTTTTTATTCTCTCCAAACTACTGTCTAATAGAAATATAATACCTTTAATCCCCAACAGAGGTAACAAATTATTGTAGTCTCTAGGAGTTTCCGGAGGTGTATGGTATTTGCTTCCTTTGTTGATAACCTCATCCCTTCCTGAAAGGAGAGTGTCTGGAAAAGAGCAATGGAGAAAATAGACATTTCTACTATGTGTCTCTTCCTTTGATTGACCATAATTGATTTTATGGGCTGTCTTTGGGCATTATATAAGTAGATAGTTGCTGTGATAGCCTGATGATGAAAGACTTTGTCAAATATCCCCTCTGGGCATTGGAAAGAGAGACCAAGAGTTGGAGCCATCCTATCACTCTCCTTTCTTGTGCACATATCTGGCTTCATGTTCCAAAGCTTCTTGGCAAGAATAATATATTTATTGACCCCCTCCCACAATGTGAACATTTGGACCCAAAATTTGTCTTCTCTGTGCTGAGAGTAGGCAAGAAGTAGTTTAGTCCCCTTGTCACCTAACAGTTTCCTATACACTTGCCTCTCCCAGAGTTCTTTATCCCCATAGTAGGGATGCAGAAGTATGATAATGATGTATGAGTGCATGCGTGAAGTGATCTGTTGTTCTTATGCAAAGGAGATTAACTTCTCTGTATCAAGCCTCTTTGTTTATTGGTGAGTTAAGGGTATCATAATAAGGTGCTAGCTATGTTGATTTGCAGAGCTAGAGGCTAAACCCTGAACATTTTCTGTTAATTTGCATGCTTTTAATGCCAGCATTCAGTAGGCTGGTCTACAGAGTGAGTTCCAGAACAGCCAGGGCTATTACACAGAGTAATCCTGACTCAGAACAAAAAAAAAAAAGAATTTTCTGTATCAAATGGATCTTGGAAGTGAATTTAGGAAATATGGAATGCCACTGAGTACACGATACCACTCTGATACTTTTATAATCTAGTGAGGTTTATGTCCTTCAAGTACAGATCCATTATAATAGAATAAATCTTGAAACAATATTCAGCATCATTAAATGTTACCCAGCTTCTCTTCCTGCTTTTCCACCCAGGTTTTCTTCCATTTATTATCCCAATGTTCACAGCGGTTTCTTTCACCTTTCCAACCTCTTTGCCATCACTTACCCTGGGCTTATGATAAACCTTGTACAGCACACTGCTTTTCATCTTCTGATGCTTCAAAATCAGAAGAAAAGTCTTAGCTCACTTGGGACAAAACTATAAAATGGTTTGTTTGTTTTCGTGTCTGTTTTTCTCTAAATGTCTCTTGATGGTGCTGGAAAGAGCTCCCTTTCCCTATTAAGGACTCACATTCAAGTTCACACTTGTGTTATTTTTTTTATTTCATTTTAAGCCCTTTCATTCCAAATGCTTAAGACATAGTGCTATTAATTTTTGTTTAATGTGGGTGTCACTGTTGTGTAAAATGTCATCCTGTCATATAAATAAACAAAAGAGCTGTCTGTTCTGATGGTTCTAAAGCAGATGAGTGATAAGCCGGGCAAGGTGGCACTCTGGAGACTGAGGCATGAAAAGCGCCATGGGCATCAATTCCTGGGGAGGAGTGAGAAAGAAAGAAAAATAAAGGGAAAACAGAGTTAAGAAAGGCAATCAGTTAAAAATGGTTAGTCTGGTGAAGTCCTTTTGTGAATCTGACGCCTATAGGCTATTTGGAAATTCATCTTCATGAAGATGTGGGAGGGATGGCTTAGGATAAAGGCTAAGTGCAAATGGCATGAGAAGTGTATGGTCTTAAATCCCCAGAGACAAATGATATGATCCAGGTAATTATGCTATAACCAAACAAAAGGATAATGCCATCAAGTCAGATCAAAGAAGCAACGGAGGAGCCCATCTTCATGCCCTTGAAAGCCAAAAGGAAAGAGTTCAATTTTCATTTTGCATCTAGTTGAAGCCATTGAGAACTTTTCTTGCAGGATTCTCTCACATTTGAACTTTGAGCTTTCAAATGTTCTTCTATTTCCATAAAAATAAAGCCAGATGTCAGTGGATTATCATTTCGGCAGTCGATCTTTGAAAATTACAGTAGAAATTTGGGTGTCTCTTATCTGAAATGCTGGGAATCAACAATTTTTCATACTCAGGACCTTTAGATTTTTAAAATCTTTCTGCAGACATTACCAGATAAAGATCTTGAATGGTATTTTCCGAGGATTTTTGTATTTCCAGAGAACAGTATCAATTTATAGCTGTGGTTTCATTGAGGCAAACGTGTATGTGGTTCAGATTTTTAATTCCTTTTGTTTTGTATTTCAGCTGCCAGCGAACGTGAACAATGAAGCTGCCACTTCTTCTGGCCCTGGTGGTCTGTTCTGCAGTCAGTACAAATTTGAAGATGGTGTCAAAGAGAAATTCTGGTATGTGGCTGGTGACTTCTTGCTATATGGTCAAAGTTTGTGGAGGTTTGTGTGTGTGTGTGTGTGTGTGTGTGTGTGTGTGTGTGTGTGTGTGTGTGTGAGCATTCATAGGTCACCTATATATTTAACTAAGAATGTCTTTAAATAGAAGCTCTTGCAGTCTAGCTCTATTGGAAAGCAGCCAAAATAAAAATGAAGTTTGTTGCTTACCACTGAGAAAATGTTGGGAAACCAGCGGAAGTTTGTTAAAATTCAATGGCCAGCATACTCTCAGTGGACAACAAAACATGAAAGGGCGATTTAGAGTTGGTTACATTTGCTGGTGAGTAACCACCCGGGAGCAAACCTTTATAAATTAGAAGAGAGGACATCTTTAAAAAAACTACATATCATTTGCATCCTGATTCAATATGCAACAATATGGTTTGAAGAGATGTTTTGGAAAATTAGCAGTGAGCTGTCCATATCTGTCTAGAATTCCCAATAGGTAGACATTTAAAGGATTCAGTTTCAAATAATATTAATTTCATGAAAAGAAATTTCCTTAAGCAGAAACACCTATTCCTAGAACGTGGCTGTCTGGCAGCCAATCATGATTATACTAAAGGATAAGCTGTTGTCAGTAGATATTTCAATCAAAACTTAATAATTGTTAACACTTGGAAATGTGTCTTTCAGTTTGAGATATATATATATATATATATATATATATATATATAATTACAAAACATACATGAGGTTTTAACAGTTGATTTTCTGAATATACCCATTCTACTAAGACACTGGGGAATGCATTATTGTATCAAAACAAAAACCCAAGCCAGGGTTTTTCTACTGACTTCTAGCTCCATTATTTCCATTAAATGTATGCACTTTACTATCATTACATCTAAACTCCCAGCCACAAAGTGCATCCTAACCTTTCAAAACAGTATGTCCTGAATTGGGCTCAGAGTTTAGTGCTTATTTTCTGAGGTTCAAATGCACTTACTAATTGAAATAGCTAATAAATAGAGTTGTACGTCTAATAGCATATTAATAAGCTTCAAAATTGTTGGCAAAGGGTTATAAAAGAGAACAAGCCTGAAGTCTGGATAATTGTGGAATGGAAATGGGAGGGCTCTGCATGGGTATGTCTTTGTGTTCCAGACTCCCACATTTAAATCACATTAGAATAATTAGGATCTCTTTTCTGCTCCGTTTGTACGGATGGGTTTAGTCTAGCATCTCTCCAACTAAGCACATCATTTATGGCTGCCTTTCCTTCCTTCACTTTTCAAGTCACATTTTCACTTTCAATCTTGCTTCAGATTGATTGTTGCTGAAGTAAAACACTTGCAGAGATTACTTGCCAGCAAATGTAACCTGTTGGGCCAGATCCCATTTTTCTCAGTCAGTTATGTTATGATGTCTGTGGCACAGCCTGAAAGAAAAAAAAATGAGTTGTGTTTTTAAAAGCCATCTACATTGTGATAGTTTAATTATGGCAAAAGCCGCAATAAAAACAAAACAGACAAAATAAATCATTGACGTTAAAGCTTATATACATAGAGAAGGTTATTGATATACTGGCGACTTTCAGAGATCAGTTTCCTAATGTTTTGCTTCTTAGTTTTCACTTGCGATTCCTGAGAATCTTAGCTTTGTTTCCTCAGTGAGGTCAAACACATTTGTCTTTATTAAAGGAACATTACACAGGAGGTTATTTACTTAAGGTAAGACACTTGGGTTATGTATTGCTTTCAGTCTTTTGTTTCCCTAACATGTTGCTACTTGCTTTGGCCAACTGACAATGATGACATGACTTCCTGTAGATCTAGGCAGTGGGAGTGTTTTAAATGTGCACTGTGTTATTCCTCTTCAGACTTCCAGCTTCTCCTTATGGTGTATAGAGAGCAGACAGAAGAGTCTAATAGGCAAATGCTGGCTTGTGCATAACTGGATAGTTTTTTATATAAAGTTTCGTGCTGGGCTGGAGAGATGGCTCAGCCGTTAAAGGCTAGGCTCACAACCAAATATATAAGTTTCGCCTTTGCTTATGTACAGTTTTTATATATTTGTTTATTGTTTAACTTCATAATACAGTAAAATTGGGTGCACAATGGATAGAGAATGCTGACTGGGACATGGGTGATGAGAATGAGGAAGCATTTCTTCCCACTCTTACTTTCTGTTTAGTTACCCCATCAAAATCTTCCATTGCATCAGTACACCACATCTGTTGTTGTTATTATTATTATGCATTTATTATTTTAATTCTAAAATATGTAGAAATATACATATTTTCACTATGTGATAATCAGATGTGAGTTGATTTATCTTTGAAGAGCATTGACGAAGGCTTCATCAAATCTTTAGCTTCATGCTCTTTATTATGTCCTTTGCTTTTGTTAATCAAAAGGATCCAGGTTCAAGCTTACATGGTTACTCTTTGTAGCGTTGCCAAGGAAACTCAGAGCTTCTATTTTTCTTCTCATTTCACTTCTCTCTATTTGAAAACAGTGGAATGATTAAGTCTATTATTCACTAGTATTTATGACTATTTAGGTCGCAATGTGAAGCTCTAATCATTTTCATGTGGTTTATTCTAGACAGGAATCCCTTTCCTTACATTTTTGATGACAAGGGTGTCTCTTTGCGCCAGACAGAAGACAAAGGGATAAAATTTTCTACTTCCATACTTGCCAAACTTTGAGAAATGACTTGCCAGTTGGAAGTCCTCTCCTTCTCCCTCTCTATCCTTGTGTATTTTGCAGTGCTGGGGATGGAATGCAAGGGCTTGTGTGTATTTGGCAGGTGTTTAATGACATAACTAGTTGTAAAAAGAATCTCCTCCAAGAATGTATCTCATAAGCAAATCTTAACGTTTTGGATGATGTGCAGTTTTTTTTTTGGGGGGGGGGAAGCCAATAGTGTGTTTCTATGTCATGGTAGGCATGCCTAACTTACACAGGAAATGACAAGACTGGAGTTGATTGGCTAAATATGAGTTTGTTACCACGTTCACTATATATAATGTTAATATATGGTCTAAGGTCATTTGGAATGTATCTTCTATAAAATTGATTACTCAAAGCTTTACAGAAAAGACATTGGCAAATACTTTGATACAGATAAATGGCAAAAATGCCTATTTCCTTTCCTAGTAGAGAACACATAGACCTAAACAAAATTGTTTTATTGTCTGTTTTTGTTTTTTTTTAATTTAGGGTTTTTTAATTTTTTATTAACGTTACATTCCTATCACAGCCCCCCTCCTTCCAGTCCCACCCTTTCAAATCCCTCCTTTCCCATTATCCCCTCTCCTTCTCCTCACAGAAGGTAGTACCACCCCACTGTAGGACATCTAGGACAAGGCAGGAAGCCCAACCAGATAGGGTAGGGAATCTAATGGCAGGCAACAGAGTAAGAGACTGCCCTCCCTCCAGTTGTTACTACCTGAGACCAAGCTGCAGTCTACTTTCTAATGTGTGGGGCCTTACTCTTTGGTTGGTGCCCAAAATCTCTGTGAGCCCCATGGACTCAGTTAGTTGACTCTGTGGGTCTTCTCGTGGTATTTGTTGACCTTTCCCCTGGCTTACTCAATTGTATGCCCCCTCCAACCAAAAGCTTACCTCAAGTTTGGCTGGAAATTCTGCATCTATTCTAATAGTATGCTTTGGAGAAATTATTCTCCCTCATGAAATAGGCTACTCAAAGCCTTCTAATTTGCTACTTTTTAGAAAGGATAAATGATGTTTGTAGAGTACATGTGACTGTTATCATTTGGGCCACGAGGCTTTCCCCTTACATTATCTTGGATTTTTGTTGCTGCCCTTGTTGCTGTTCCTGTTGCCGTTGTAAAAAATTGCAAGCTGTGTTGTACAACTGTCAGTATTCAGCTCTTCCAGCTTGGATGTCCAAATCAAAGGACATAGCATCAGTGTTGCAGGACTTACGTGGTTAAGTTTGTACCAAAAGTGGGTCATCATGCAGCCAGTTTATCTGTAGGATGACCACAGTGAACAACTTCTCTGTGCTCTGCAATTGTAAATAAAATTGTAAAGCTACCAAAATACTTGAATCAGTCAGGAACAATGCAATTTCTAGAAGTGAGGAGGATGTGAAGACCTACTGGCATACACCAGGCACTTACAGATACATTTTTGGATAGACTTATGTGAAATCGTTCAACTTTATGTAATGAGAGAATTACTATTTACGATATTATGGCATTTTCTGGTTGTTGATGAATGGGTAACTGCTTGTTTTTACCAGAAATGGGCAACCTTTAAAATTCCCAGAGAAGTAAAAGCAAACAATAAAGGCAGAAATTGAGGCTGTATGAACTAACTTGCCTGAATAAGTCAGAGAGTTTCTCAAACCCCTTCCTAGTGTAAACAAAGTAACTTCTCTTGTGAGTCAGATTGTTATGTAATTCTAAATAACATCAAGTATACTTTCTTTGAGTTCTTTGATGTTTTGTTTCAAAAATGTGGGCCAGAAATAAAGCTGGTTTAAGAATATTCATACAGTGTGAACAAGAATATCAACAAGATGGTACTCAATTTTCATTTGATAAACTTATTGCGAGCTAAGATCAAGGAGAAAATTTCCACCCAAATATTTTTACTTTAATTTAAATAGACATTCTAATACTTGGTACTTGAGTATTTTAATTCCTTTAATTAGGGTGAGTCCTCTAATGGAGTTTAGACTTTCAAGGAAAAGGAATGTTGGGTGGGAATGATTGGCTAGGTCAGTAGAAGTATTGCAAGATGAAGTTCTGAGTGAAAGACAAAGTTTAGAGCAAGTTGAGAGTAGGCAGAACATTATTCATATTAGCCTGAACTTGTGGCCTGGATCACACTCAATGAAATGCTTAGTGGAGAAGATGAAAGGGAAATAATTTTAGAGTTCTTACTCATTGGGTTTTATATGGCCACAGGCATAGCATATTAAAAATTCTTACTGAGCATGCAGCATTCTACTAGCTCTAGTGTTTGGGAGGAAGGAAATGAAATGAAAGCTTATTCAGTCAAAACTATTTAATCTTATGGAGATAAATGAATGGCTAATAAAATTATAGTAAACTAATGGAATAATATATAGTTATCAAGATATTGGGAGTTAGACCATATCCATACACTAAAATGTAACTATAAAATGATAGTAACTAATAAAGCAGAACATACTGATGTTTAAAATGTGCATTTCTGCTGATTAAAATTGAAATAGAATTTCTGATGAATTTTCACATTTATAGACAAAAGGAGCGTTTTTGTCTATAAGGATGCTTTAAGTTTATAATCAAAAATAGCCTATATGAGACTTGAAGTCATTTCCCAGAAGTTAAGTGTAATGGTCAGCTTTTGCTACTTCTTGCCTAGTTTTGCTGAATATTCTTCTACCTTACTCATGAATATAATATCTCCTTACTGTTTGGTCTATTTTGTCTTCATTAGATTGTATGGGGATAAATTTGCTTCATAAAATGACTTCAGGAAAACTTCTGTATATATTTACAATTCGTCATTATCCTTCTCCTGGTCTGCCCTTCCACAGTTCCTCATCCCATTTCTCCTGCCCCCAAACCTGTCTCTAAGAAGATGTCCCCCCTGCATCCCGGCCCTGCCTCCCACCAGAGCGCCTTACTCCCTAGGACCTCAAGTCTCTCCAGGGCTAGGCATGTATTCTCCCACTGAGACCAGACTAGGCAGTTCTCTGCCTGTACATGTGTCCCGGGCCTCGTTCCAGTTAGTGTATGCTGCTTGGTTGGTGCCTCAGTGTTCAAGAGACCTCAGGGGTCTGGGTAAGGAAGACCAGCAGTCTCAGTTCTGCTTTCTTAAATGGCATTTTCATCTTCAAATTATTAATAGCATTGACTCCAGCAATTATTTGGAGTTGGAATTCTGTTTCTTCCACATTGAAAACTTGATGCTGTGCTTTTTTTTGTTTGTTTGTTTGTTTTTTGTTTTTTAAATTAGATCCAGGACTATGTATTTCTCTTCTTTTAAAAGTCAGATTTGGTACTTGAGTCTTTTGAAGGATTTATCTATTTCAACTATCCTTTTAATTTATTGGCAGGGAAGCATACATTATACATTTGTCTCCTAAAATATCTATTGTTCTTTAAGATGAAAACTTTAAAAAGTCTGTATTCTAGGTTTTTAAACATACAGTGTTTTACTAATATGTTGTTTTTTAATTTCTAATTAAAGTACATTCTCTATATGGTGGAACATTTGATATTCATTGAATTTTACTTTCTGTTCTAGTTTATGAACCTATGCTGGATTTTTTTATGCTAACATGACTCAAGCTAAAGTCAACTGAGGGTAGGGAACCTCAATTAAGAAAATGCCTCCGTAAGATTGGACTTTACATCATTTTCTTAATTACTGATTGATGGGGAAGTGCATAGCCCATTGTGGGTACCATCCGGGTTGGTGGTTTTGTGTCTGTAAGAGAACAAACTGAGCAAGCCATGAGGAGTAAGGTACTAAGCAGCGCTGCTCTTTGGTCTCTGCATTAGCTCCTTCCTTCAGGTTTCTACCCTCTTTGTGTTTCTATGCTAACTTCCTTCAGTGATGGACTCCAATGTAGAAGTGTAAGCCAAATTAAACATTTCCTCCCCAAGTTGCTTTTGGTCATGATGTTTCATTACAGCCACAGTAACCCTAACTAAGACAGACCCTATTAGTGAACACTACATAGGAATAGTTAATTTTTGCTACATATTATTCGGTACTTATTAATGAAGTCAAGGTAATTGACGACAGTTTTTGTATCTTCTATACAATTTCCAGTTTGGTGTTACTCATCAAATAAATTAGTGAGATGATTTTTTTTATTAATATGTCTAATTATACTTGTGGATTTGTCTTGTTATTCCACTACATTTGACAGTAATAGCCTCATAAATTTTTGAAGCTCTTGTCAGTTACATAAATTTAAAATTATCTTTGCAAAGAGTAACCTTCTTTGCATAAAAAGTTTTCTCTTTGTCTATGGCAATATATCTGCTAGATGATGTAAGCCTGCTGTTTTCTTGATATGTCAATCACTTAATATTAGCACTTGTAGTTTTAAACGGGAAGTATGTTTTTGTTGACTGCATGTTACTGAATGTTGCTTTTAATTCAGCCTGAAATTTTTCTCTTTACATAGAGAATATAGTTCATTTACCATGAATGCAATCTTGCTGTCTATTCTATTGTCACATATTTTGCATTTGCTTCTTCTCATTTTTCACATTGTTATTGTTCACTCATTTTTCATTTGTGATCCAGTTTTTGTTAAATGACTAATTTTTAATATTCCATCTTATGCCATGGCTAGTGACTTACTTTGTAACTGTAACTCTTTCTCTTATGGTTAATGGTTGCTTAAAGGAGGAAGTCTCAAATTATGGCCCATGGACTCATACAAACCTTTCCATGGCACGTTTTTCTAAACAAAATTGTATTGGAAAACAGCGACATTTTATCTTTGTATATATTAGATGAGTGTTTTGTGCTCCAGTGTCAGAGAGGAATATTTACTATAAGCAAGATGTTGTCCAAAAAGCCTCAACTATTTTTAAGGCTCAGTTCTGCTGTACTGCTGTCTATTTGCATGCTAAACTTACAGTGTCCATCCACAAGCTGCAATCTGCCACTCTATGCTTCGCCCATGAATCAAAATATATTTGATACTAAATTCTTTCTGTTTATCTCGCACACTTATACTTGTTCCGTCCGTGTTATAATCCAACTTTCTTAGAATTGTTACTTCTCAGTTCCCCAGTATGATAACCTTTCTACGACACAGATTCCAGTTAGTGAACCACTTGTCTTCTGTGTTTTCATCATAATGTCTTCTACATTCATTATGAAAAGGTATTATCCTTTCATTATTTTTCCAGGTACTTAAGAGAATTAGAAAATATTGGTTTTATATTTTGTTCAAGTATTTACTATTACTCGAACTCTATTTTATTCTTGATAATTTGAGATATTTTCCTACCCCCTCTTTTCTTAGTTTATAAATAGGCCTTTTACTGTTATGCAGAGTACATATATGCTACAAAATTTTTGTTTTTCCTTATGTAAAATATCTTTATATTTTCTTAAAATTTGAGACTTCCGTGCCTGGACATATAGTGCAGGACTGACACTTCTCTCTAGTCTATGGTGTCACTGCATTGATTCTAATGAGAAGCCAGTAGTCAATCTTATTTTTTTCTCCCTCTATGTGTGGCATATATTCCTTTCTGATTGCTTTTGACATTTGTCTTAGGTTTTAGAGCATTGCCACTCCAGATTTTGTGATAATCTCTGTATTTATCATGCTTAGAGATAGACTAGGTACAACTCTTGAATCTTTTACTTGAAGTTTCTTATCAAATTTGAAAATGATTATTTTTCAAATTATTTTTCTGTTTCTGTATCAAACACAGTATACTTGTACTTCTTATTATGTCTTTGCTTGGCTATTATATGCTGTCCTTCGTGGATTTTGTTTGCTATTTCATCATACCCCAAATGAGAAGTTTTCCTGTTCCTCTTGATATACCCTCGTTCTCTGAGCACTTACTTGCCATCATAAAGAAGATATGGAATAAAAGTAGAAATCAACAGCAAAAGAAACCACATGAGTATTTAAAGATTGCATTTAACACTTTTGCATAACTACTGTTTCATTGAAGGACTCATAGAAGAAAACGTAAAACTCCTAGAAGTAAATGAAAAGGTTAGCACAACTGATCAGGTCTTCTGTGATGTAGCCAACATGATACCTCCTAAAAACAGACTGAAGTTTTCACAAAGATGTGAAATATCTGTACTATAAAAAGAAACATCCATCTAATATATAGTGCTGGTGTGCTGGTGAAATTCCATATCCACCTGCAGGATAATGAAATTAGAACCACATCTCTTACCTTGCGCAAAAATTTACTCAAAAGTAGGTCAAAGACCTTAATCTAGAACTTGAAATGCTGAAATCCGTGAATAAAACAGGGAATATCCTTCAAGATACAGGAATAGGCAATGGGTTTCTCAGCATGATTCCAATGCCATAGGAAATAAAGTGAAGAACTGACATATGGGATTGAACAAAATCAGGATGCTTCCACCTAGAAAGGGAGAGAGTCTTATCAGTGCAAGCAGACATCTCATAGACTCAGAGAAAAATCTTTACATGCTATACTTCAGACAGGTGGTTAATAGCTAATTTATATAAAAGAAGTGAAAAAAAACAGAAGAAACACAAATGGTTCATAGATGCTTTATCTGTTAACTTTCAAGAACGTGCTGATTAAAATGCTGGTTGCAAGGCCATCTATTCTGTTTACCATGTCTGTCAACCTATGCATACTGGCAAGATATGGGTAAGGGCAATCCTTATTTACTGCTGGTGGGAGAACAAAAGCGTGCAGACACTATGGAAATCAGAATAGAGGTTTTGCAAAAAACTAAAAATAGAACTACCCTCCATCCTACTTCTACTTTCTGGCTGTAACCAAGGGCTCATATCCCACTACAGGGACATTGGGCATCCTGGTTTGTTGCTGGTTTATTCACAGTAACAAGGGAAATAAATCAACCCACATCTCCATAGTACATGAGCAAATACTGAAAATGTGGTAAATACACACCATAGGGTTAATGCAGCTATAAAGGAAAATGAGATTATGAAATTTGCAATAAAGTGAATGGATCTGGAAATTATTAAGGGAGTCAAGCCAAACTTAGAAAGATGAAAACCACATGTGATATTGTCTTTTTTAAAATTTTCATTCCCCAAATTAACTTATTAAGTGTAATATATATTCTTCCAGATGGAGTATGTATTAATGATTATATATACTTTTCAAATTCACAACCATACTAAACTCACTATTCTCTAAGATAATATGTTGCTTCACATAATAGTTAATTCTTGATTATATGTACCTTCTTTATATCTATAAATGCTGTGTAAAATTGTATAATTGATTTTCAAATTTAATATACACTGAAGTTATCAAGTCTAGTATTGGTCTGTATTATGTAGTCTTAAGTTTTACTATTTAAAATGATCCTGGAAGGCAGGTAGTGGTGGTACACACCTTTAATCCCATTCTCAGGAAGCAGAGGCAGAGGCAGGCAGATCTCTGAGTTCCACACCAGCCTAGTGTACAGAGCTAGTTACAGGATAGTTAGGACGACTTAGAGAAACTCTTTCTCAAAACTGACTAACTAACTAACTAGCTGATTAACTAATTAATTAATTAATTAACTAAATAAAAAATAACAATGATCCTACCAGAGTTAGTTTCTTTATTGCATAGATCCTGGTGCTATAGATGAGCCAATGTTTTTATCTGGAAACTTTTAAGTGAGGTGCTCCAAAGTGAAAATGTCATATACAGTTTTCATTTAAAATGTTAAAGCTCCCAACAAAATTGCTAAGTAATGTAAGTATGCTAACTATATTTTCACTAACAGTATATTTGAATTCTTTTCTCACTATGCATTTAATAACTGTATATATTCAAGTAATTCTCTCCAATGTAATAAAAAAATACCTGTTGTTTACCGAAGTTCTCACATTTCTTATGATGAATATGATCCTTGGATTCAATGAACTTTACAAGTTTGTTTTTGTACATGTATGGATATGTGTGCACACACATTTGTGTGTGAGAGAGGGGGGGATAAGGAGAGGGAGAGGTGGGGAGAGAGAGAATTTCATTACTTTGTTTGTTGTATAATATCAGTAATAAGTAATGTGATTGAAATATTGAAGTCCTCTGTGACACTGGTTCTTTTTAATTAGAAATGTGTAATGTTACACTAATGAAAATAGTTCATTAGTTTAAAAGCTGAAAAGTCTGCAAACATTTCTGTGAGAATTCTACCCAGTTCTGTGCCGTTGTATGCATATAGAAGTTAGAATGCTTAGTAACACCTTGGATTTATTTCTATCTCCAACATTGGAGGATGATGGAACAACTAAGAATAATTACACCTTCTTAATTTTGATTTGAGACTTATCCCATACACAAGAATAGGTAAGAATTGTAGTAGAGGAGTTCCTCCCTTCCTTGGCTTTGAAATGAAAGGGTATTGTATTTGCTGGAGAGGAATTTTGAATTCCTGTTATTTCTGCTAGGGTGACTTTCCATCATAACTCGACTCATGTAGGCATGACAGGGGAAAGTGCATCCCTTGGGACTTTACAGGTGTAATTTGCACTAAATGAAATACGTGCCTGCAAAGCACACTCTTAATGCTTACTGTAGTTTTTCTCAGTGGAAAGCTGATACCCAGAGATTTCTTAAAATATTCAGGGTGCACCCTAATCCATCAGAGAGATACTGAATATGTAGCTTACGTTTTTCATATTCTAATTAATGTCCCATTTTTTCCTTCCATATATTTATTTAAAGCCATAAGAGTGAAGCAGAATGTTTTATGAGGATGGTGCAGACTTTTCTTCTCTGATAGAAATGCTTTGACATTCAATGACCTTCCCCCAGGCAAAGAAGAGTCAGCACTACTTCTCTCTGCCTGTGTGACTTAGGAGAACTGTATCTTAAGTGAGCACTCCCTAAATGGCTACAGACAAGAAACATATGGTTTTTCAGAGATTCTCATTAATCCCTTGGGATGAATGACATGTACTTGGCATTGTTTCGTTGTGGGAGAAATAAGATGTTGGTTTGTGGTTGTACAAAACTAAATGCTGCTAAGGGATATCATAGATGCAGGATGTTTATTAATGCACCAAATATGCAAGTAGACTGTCACAAGTCTTTTCTGGGTACCTTGGTATAAAATGGACAAAGGCATACTTTTCACTCTCAAAGGACTCGGTAAATCACAGAGGAACAGAGACAATAATATGAATCATATGTTATTATATGTCAGGCACTTTGCTAAAACACATGGTTCCTCATAAAAAGAAATCACTACTGTAGGCAGGTACTACATTGTCAATTTGAATAGACACAGAAAAGAAGCTTTGCATGGTTGAATAATTTGACCACTTCTCTCCAGCTATGAGGTGGTAGAGCCAGATTTCAGCCCAGGTTTATTTGGTGGCAGCATCTTGCCATTAAATACTCTGTCATGCTGTACTTTTGTGTGCACATCACTGCACTCATTTTCCAGTTGAGATATTTAAAGGGCAAGTTCATCTGAGGTCTCCAGCTATTCGAGACAAATCCAGGCCTCAAATCATTGTCTGACTTCCACATTCAGGCTTTTGTCCTTAAAATATGGCTGTCTTTAAATGAAATAGTATGAGTCATGGCCCAGGCACAGATACAGTTCTGGTGAACGTTTTCTTTCTGTCTTGAGGTCAGAGTTATCAGGGAAGGCTTCCTGTAGGAGACGGCATTTGATAACAAACAGGAAAGGCTGAGCTGAGAATAATGATGAGAAACAGAATTCCTAGATGAGATCAATAGCACTATGTGTGTGAGTGTGTAAAGTGATTACTATTTCTGAGTACTAAGCAGCCGGATAGTGTAAACCCAGGTAATTAGGAAACATATTTGCACAGAAACAAGCAGTTAGACAGATGGTGTTTCAAAAATATCTCCTGTTTTTTAAATATAGGAAATATATCGAGCATCTAAGAAGGAAGTGGTGTAGGCTGTGGTGTATCAGTTGGGAGAGTAGGAGGCAAGGTTGCTGTGACTTTCAGGTCCTGGGCTAGAGTTTTTGTTTGAATGCTTTCCATTAGCTATAAGAGGAAGGGCCAATCACAGCTTCATTTTCAATTCTGAAAGTATAATTTTGAATAAAAGAAATTACTGAGTAAGTCATTTCTGTCAATTATAAATTGAAGCTTACTTTTCTGTTTTCCTCAATGTTCAGCTGAGTGGAACGAATGATTTTCAAAGGAATTTATTTCTGGTCTTTGAATTACCAGCAGGTGGCACTGTGACACATTCCTTCTATAGAAGTAAAGTAGCATCTTTTTTATTTTTCTCCCCATGCATGCCTGGCTATCTCAGGGCCCGAAATTAGAAGAACTATTTTTCTTGTTACCAGGGTGTGATTGTCTAATATTTACACATACATCTTAAGTACCAGACTCTATAATGTGCTAGTTTCTGATCACTCCTTGGCTCAAGGTCTCATTGGATCTTTCTGTTTTCCTCAAGGAGGGTGCAAAGCATAGCTCAAGTTAACTTTTCAAGCGGTTCTTCTCAGTTAGGATTTCAAAGTGTAAAGGCATAGAAAGGCCCTAAGGTGGAAAGCTTTTGCGTTTGGCAGTCCTCCACCTCAGCCACTCTGCTCTTAAAGTGCTTGCTTCTTTACCAGCCTCTACTTCTCATCTAAGCTTGAGTAGTATCCAAGACATTCACGATTGCCTTCACCTTTACTCAGAACTTCCTTGTTCTTTAATAGGCCACAGCTCAGTTCATCTTTAAAACGGTCCAGGGTGATAGGTCAGGACACAGATTAACATAGGGCTCTTGGATCCATCTCTTCCTAGCTGTCCACATTGCAGGGCGAGTAATGTAAGAGCTGAGGCACACTCCAAATCACCATTCCTCTTCATCCTTGCCACTGCCAAAATCCTTCATATCATTTCCCTCGGGAACACTGCACACGACTCTAACCTGAAGCCTTCAGCTTTCAGCTACTCCTCTGTTACCTTCCATCATCCATAACGTGCGTAGGTGGAGTTTTAAATTATCGATATTATGCAATTTATAAGAATTTATGTAATCATCTAATAAACATGTGCGGATCAACTATTTCTTGCAAGATGTTTTCATGTGAGAGAGACACCCTTTTGGTTCACTACCACATACTGGGAAAAAATTCAAGTGTCCTTGAATTCAAGTACCTTCATGTCCTTCTTGATCTATTCCGTAATTCATGTTCCATAACATATTAGGAATTATTTTTATGTAAACATAATATATATTTTACATATATATGTAAAAATGTTCTCATATCTTCTTCAAGATAGTGTTGATTCACACCTGAAAACCCATCATATATGGAAAATATTTAAATTCATTGATATGGGAAATATTAAGTTTAAAATGAATTTCAAAGCAGCACAGTTTAGCGATATAGTATACTACAGAATATTCTATTTGTCTTGGTGTCCTGCTAATGTTGCTGACCATGAACTGCAACTGAAATTGCCCAGGATCATGAGAGAGTGTCATGCTACATATCAGGAGTGTGGGAAGAGATCAGCACTCAAAATTCAAATAGACCTTTTGCCAAATGCATATTCTTGTGTTGAAGCCTTGGCTCTTGAAGACTGTGTATATAATTCATATTGGCCCCAGGTGGGATCAATCTTGTTTCTATATACCTCTCATAGATAACATACAAATAATCCTTAGTTATTTGTCATTCTGAAAATAAACTCTTCACATCTGAGCCCTGGGTATTTCACCCTCAGTTTTGCCTCCTTTTAAAATCCTTCCCAACTTTCCCTTTGCCGTCATAGAACTGCTCATATTTAAAGACCTATTTCAAGCATTGTTGTCTCGGGGTAGCTTTGTTTGGAATTTCCCTACCCCTTCTGCCCTTCCAGCTGGAATTAATTGTCTTTCTTCCTCTGTGTTCCTTTCACATTTTGTTTGTGCTTCTATGTTAGAGTTGATCACCTTGGGATTTAGTTATCTGTATGTCTATCCTTTGTGCTATATCTAGGAACTTTTGGAAGGCAGAAATTGTTGGCTTAAATCTTCTGGTTGTAATAGACTCTCTTCTACACCATAGATGATAAATTAGTACATATTAGATGGTAGAAAAATGCACGCGGATTGGTGAACCCTAGCTGACTTGAGGACGGTTTGTGGTAGAAAGTTATTGAGCAACCTGAATTCCTAAGTATCGCATCTGACAGTTTAGAATTATGGCTGAGATGGCTGAGTAGCAGTGCAGGCTTTGTTTGCCATTTTCACATTCTTAAATATTTATGCTACTTTGGCGAGGAGAATTTAACAGTGGTTCCTCCCGAAAGTCTATCCTCATCAACAAAATCTCTTTCCCTCCCTCCCCCCCCTCCCTCCGTCCCTCCTTTCTCCTTCCCCCCTCCCTCCCCTCCTCTTTCTTCTTCTCCTCCTCTCCTCTTCCTCCTTCTTCTTTCTCTCTTCTCTCTCTCTCTTTCTTTTCTCTCTCTGTCTGTCTCTCTCTCTTCTCTCTCTCTCTCTCTCTCTCTGTCTCTCTCTGTCTCTCTGTCTCTCTCTCTCTCTCTCTCTCTCTCTCTCTCTCTCTCTCTCTCTCTCATGCTTTCATGCCTGCACATCCCTTTTCCTCTTCCATATTTCTATGTCCATTTGCTTTTCCTGGTATATAAGAACATGGAAGCTGTATGGAGGCACTCACTAAACCCCACTATCTGCTAATATCAAAGGTGATCTCAACACATATTTGTTTAAATTGTCTTTTCAGCCACATACCTTTGTCCCTTCTTTTTCTAATTGTTCCTTTATATTCTGGAGTAGAACTTGTGAATGAAGCTTAAAGTGTCATTTACGTACTTGTCCTGTTACTTACAAAAATAACAGGAAACAATATTTCTAGTGAATGTCATAACCAAGACTCTACATAAAACTATTATTAAACGTTGTGACAATTTGTCATTTGTTTGCTATTATTTCTTAGTCTGAATAGGGCCTTTCTACTTCCTCTAAGAAAGTCTGAGTTCAGACCCCCATGTTCTGAAGCCCAGGGTGTAAAGGTTGGCTGCCTACCTAGAAAAACAAAGAAGAGGATGGACAGCATTGTGCCCTGAATAATCTTACTTTCTCTTTTCCAGTGTGGTTTTCAGAATTATTCCTTGTACTTTAGTTCTCTGAATATTAAGATCAGGTTTGCCACATTCTGACCTCTTACTGGTGTTACTCAAAGTGACTTGTATCATCAGACTTCTTGCATTCTCCTGTACACATTTCTTGGTGCCCTTTCGGGTGCGTGCAGTGAAGGCTTTGTTTGCCGTTTTCACATTCTTAAATATTTATGCTACTTTGAATGTCCACTTGGGAAGGCAAGAAACCAAGAATGATATTTTGCATTATTTTGCATAAAATTAACATGTTGATTTTTTTCAGCAAACTCATAGGTTACAGATTAATTTACATAAACCTGACATTCAGGAAGCTCAACCTTTACCTTGTCAAAGAAAATGAAATAAATCAGGTCAATCAAAAGTGAGTATATTTAAAGAACCAGAAAATGCAATAGGCAATGAGTAAAACTGCTTATTGTTAATTGCTAATATGCACAAAGACTTATTTTTCTTTATACTTTTTTTTTTTTGAGACAGGTTTTTGGATGGTAGCTGAGGCTGGTCTTGAATTTGAGATCCTCCTGTCTCAGTATAGTAAATGCTGATATTCTGGACATGAACCAACACACCTAGCTACTCACAAAATCTTACTGTATAAAGGCATCAAAGCTATTTTGTCCCCAGTGTAGGAATCCCATTGAGAGTGCATCACTCAAGTGATGATCCAGGGGACAATTTCACTTTCAAAACTAAATGTCTACTGAGGTAGCTGCTTAATTTTGGGAAGCTTTTAGTGGTAGGGAGCTAATCTGTTCTTTTATGCATTTCTGCTAATGGATCATATCTCTATGTCCTGCAACCAATCTAATCCGTTTTAATCAGAATTTGTGCTTGATGGGTAAGGATTAAATGAGTCCACAAATGCTCTGAAACTGATTGAATAAATTGTTTATAGGACCGTGTGTGAATATAGTTACATATCTTTTGCTTTCCAGAAAATTGTCAAGGTCTTCTGTGATCCTCCTTTCTGGTCATGTTCTATAAGCCAAATATATGGCTTATAGAGTTAGTAGCCCTGCTTTGAAGGAAGCTGGATTTAGATTACCAGTTTCTTATTGCAGACTTGTTGTTCTTACTAATTACTTTACACATGGAACTAATGAGTGGATTGCTCTATTTTCAAGGGGCCAACATGGAAGCTCCTGATTCTGTTTGTGCTTCCAAACGTCTTGTCTTCACAATTTACAATAAAATGAAGGTGATCTCTAGTCACTTTTAGTTATTTCTCTTCATTTTAGAGATTCTAATTACATCATTTATCATCCCATTTTCTCTCTGAAAACTTTCCCACATACCCCTCCCAGCTCTTTTTTCACATTTATGGCCTCTTTATTCAATAAACGTGGTTATACATATATATGTCCACTTTAAATGTCATAATATGTGCAAATTTCTACACTTGTGGTCTTTTCAATTCTATGGACAAGTAGCATAACTAGATTTTATTGAAAACTATATTTTGAACAATTATTTTCTTCTTCCAACTTCTCCCAGATGTTCCCCTTCTCTCCATATACCCAACTTCATGGTCTCTTGTTCTCTATAAAAAACAAGTAAACAAACAACAGCAATACCCAAAAGAAACAAACAAACAAACAAAAACTAAAGAAAACCTCCTAAAATCAAGGCAAACAGAAAACAAAAAGACAAAAAGTATCAAACAAAAAGCACACAGAAACTGGCATCTGTTTAGTGTGGGCAACTACGCCTGGGCATGGGGCTTGTTCTGGAATGTAGTTGACACACCCAGTGTCACTCCATGGGAGAAAACATATTTTTTCCTGACCAAGCACCTATTGATTGAGAAGAGCTTCTTGGTTAAGAGTGGGGTTTTGTATCCACCTTCCCTCTCAGTGCTGAGACTTTGTTCTACACCTGGGCAGGTCTTACACATGCTGAGCCATTCTCAGGAATTCATGAGTGCATCATTAGTCCTATTGTGTCTGGAAATCTGGTGCCTTGGAATCATCTACCACCCCTGACTCCTATTATCTTTCAGGCTCCTTTTCTCAATAGGTTCCCTGAGCCTTGAGGGGTGGGATGAGACATCCCATTTAGAACCGAGTGTTCCAAAGTCTCCCATGGTCTGCACACTGTTCAGTTGTGGGTCTCTGTGTTAATTGTCATCTACGACAGGAGGACATTTCTCTGGTGGAGGCAGAGTGAAGCTTTGCTTCTCTTTTAAAGTTCCTCTCGCTTCTTGTCTGTCCTGTGTCAAAGAATGGTAACTGAGAATCCTTGCCCATTACTTTATTTTTATAACTTATCTATTTTATCTATATAATGTTTCAAACTTAGAAACCAATTTAAGCACGACGCTAGGTTGCCTCTAACTCAAAAAAATTATTAACTTTCATTAATACTAACAGAGTTCTTATCTTTTGCTTTGTGACTATCTGGACTTTAAAAAATTATATATCCTTAAACAGACCATTCAGATGCATCTAATTCAATTTTAGGAAGTTTTATATTATCACGCACTGTATGAAAGCTTTAAAATTGATCTCTTTCTCTTTTGTGATTGATCAGAGACTTTCTCCTGATACAAAATACTCTCTTAATAAATTTAATATACTTAATTATGTTACCATATCAAATAAAGTAATTTATAACATCAAACAGGAAAGAAATTCATTTAAAAATTTAATTGCATAGTTTAGTTTGGCCTTTTATTATAATGAAGTTCATAGCACATTAATAATGTCATTGGAGGAACATACCAAGTAAAGATTTCTCTGAACGTCACTAGGTAAAATGTGTTGTTCACTGATGACCTTGGATTTAGGTGTGGGAAAATCAACATCTCTGCAGCTCTGCAATATGTGAGGAACAGAAAGGAAAATAAACTCCAGGATGAAAGGTTACAAAAACTATAATTATGGTATCTTGGAACAGACAGATCTAATGATGACTTGAAAGAGATGAGACATTTTTGATTATGAAGAGTTGTCTGTTTTCAGTTAGAAATGGATGACTTAAGATTAAGGGTGACATTTGCTTTTAAGAGAATCATGTCTTGCGTTGGTTAGAGATTCTCTAACCTAAGGCAAAATGCTTAACCATGTGGTATCTTGAGTTTACTTCAATTTCTAAGTTTCTACCCTTGGGCAAAACATTCTGTATTTCTGATATGCCAATGCTGACATGGACTCTTTTGCTGATTTGCCTTTCATCTTGGAATTTTCAACTTCATTCTTAATTATGTATAGGACATATGTCCCTCTTGGGGAAGAATGCAGATTGAAGGAAAGAGCTGTTTTGTTGAGTGGCCAGAAAGTTGACCATTTAATATCCAAGTGGGCATTGACCCTATCAACTTTGCACCAGAAAGGCTATGTACTTATTTCGATTTTGTGATCACATCTCAAAATATTTTGCATATGTTGTATATGAATTGCCTTCAGATTTCATGTTGTGATCTAAATAATTTATTTTTTACTTGAATGTTGAGAATGATACAAAAATAGCCAACATAGGTTTACATTTACACCTTAGTGTGCAAAGCAATGTGTTAATATATTTTTGACTAAAAACCAAGTTTAAAACAAGGGGCATTTACTTTGTTGTAACTTGTCATGAAGACAAAATTATGAAAATATAAAATGTGTGTGCTTGTGTGTGTATAGTAGAATAATGGTTGATAGGTGACTAACGTAGGTGATCAACGGAATATATTCAAAATATTCTCACTGTTAAAGTATCTGTATATATCAAGTTAATAAAATAGAATTCTATGATCCTGGAATCTCTGCTCAAAACATCCTTAGAGATCATTTTGTCAACAATTTTATTTCTCCTTCAATCATTCTCACATTTAGTTTCAAGTGATTTAGTCCTGGAAGTGTGTCACTGGACTGCTTAGGGAGGAAAAAATAGTGTGTACTCAATACTATTTATTAAGAAAATAAGTCCATAAATGCATTTAGAAGTCTTAGGTTTCTTTTCAGGAGTTATAATGTCTCAAATTTATCAATATCATTGTTAATAATTACATAAATGAGTGGAAGAGTGAGTGAAATATTTTTGTGATTCCAGCAGAGTTGAATTTTTTTCTAGAAATACACATAGAAGTTTGCCAAGCCTTCTCCAATACTCTAATGGATTCTTTTAAAAGTTATTTTGCTATTTGAACCAAATACAAAAACAGTTGTTTCCTACTTTTCTAATTGCTAATTGACAAGCACCGTTTGGAAATTGTTTGGCTGATAGTACTTCCCTGAGGAAGCTGGCTATGCTCTGGTAAGAGGCCAGTTCTATAGAAAGAAATTATCTGTTTGCATACCCTGTTTTTAACTGAAGTGTGCTTCAATAATGGAAGCATTTCTTGCCATATCCTGTCCCAGAGCATAATCCTCTATATATTCTTCTTCTACTACCAGAGCTGCACTCTTAGAGTACCTAGCTCACACAAGAAGAGCTCTGTTGGTTAAGTGCTGGTGAAGTACTCTAAACACTTTGATTCTAATATTACCGTCTACACTATAGATAAATCACATCCTCCGTGTGAGCTTCTTCTCAGAGAGGATAAGTGATGAGGAGTTTGGATTTGGTTTAAATCAGTTTCATTTGTGTGCACACATGTATGTGTGTGGCAATGCAGCTCAGGGTAACTTCAAACTCATTATGTAGCCCAGGCTGACTTCAAAATCTCAATAATCCTCAAGTCTCAGTCTTCTGAGTACTGAGGATGTAGGCATGATCTACCTGTTTCCCAACTGAGCTTTGTAAACTTAGCTTCATTGGGGTGGCATAGGAGCAAGCACAGAGATCAGAAAGATAGGCCGAGTGATGAGGATTATGGTTTCTCCCACTCACTTCATACCATAGTAGCTTTACTTTGCTTTTATCTGCTACACTTCCCTGAGTTTGGTTTACAATACATTAACCGACAAGGAGAAAGTGCATCATTGATGTAAATTCATCATTAAGGTAATTGAAATGATTTTAGCTACTGCCTTCGTGGTTCAGGATTTCGCCTTTTGGTGTTGCTGATTAGATTGAATTGATCATACAACAGCGTGATCAATGGCTGTAAGAGTTTATCTTGTTGGCCACCTGCCTGCATTTTCTCAGGTTAACTTAGCCCAATCTTTCCATTAAAGGTGTGGGGATTATGAGCATTTAGTAAAAAGACAGGAGACAGATTATGTATTAGTTGTTTTTCTATTGCTTTTCTAAAACAACGTGACCGATGCACTTTATAAAGGGAAGATTTTGCTTTGACTTATGTTTCCAGAAGGATAAGGATCCATTGTGGAAAGGACGCGTGGCAGCAAGCAGCAGACAGGGAGGCAGCAGCAGGAAGCCAAAAGCTTACAGCTTAAACAGTAAAGTATGAAGCAGAGAGAGTGAGCTAGTAATGACTTGAGTCTTTAACTCCTCAAAGCCTGTCTCCAGGGACATATCTCTTCCAACAAGGCTATACCCCCAAATCTTCCCAAACACAAGGATCCCACCAACAGGGGTCCAAGTGTTGAAATGCCAGAGCCTGTGTAGGCCATTCTTATTCAAACCGACACCGATTACTATTCTTTCTTTCAAAGGATAAAAGGGTGGGCAAATACTTCTGAAGAGGACAGTATGGATTTCCTTTAATACCTTCTCCTTCTGTCCTCCTTAGGAGTAGAAGTAGACTTTCTGTAAATGATCAGTTGCCTGTATACTGAGAGTTAAATTTGTTCACACAACAATGTCATTCCTAGAGGGAACATTTTATCATTTTATTATCTTTCAACCATTAAAACCCAGCTAATCTTTAACTATAGGAAGCATGATTAACGTTCCTAATAGGATGACAGGAAGACACATAGTATGTTAAGGATGGGTCAGGAAAAGGAGACATATACAGGGTGGCCTGAAATACGGCTTATATTTTCAGGTTATTCACTGATCTGTGATCTAAAGTGTCATGGCTTCTCAGTAGAAATATCAGCTTCTAATTTAGATTTCATTATTACTCTTTAGCATTGAGCTGTGTATAGTGGTCAATGACTAGATAGAGTCACGTGAATAATAACCAGTCTCATTTCAGACTCATTGATGAACCAAGGAGGAAATAGTGAATTGCCCTGAGGTCACAGGATAATTTGGTAACAGGAGCCAAGGATAGAAAGAGCAGGAGAGATTTAAGAATTCTTCCATATATTTCATCACTGCTTCTAAGATTGTCTTCTAGTTACAAAGTCCATAAAGCCTTTCACTAAGCCAGTGGGAAGCCTTGATTGGAAAATGTCAATGAAGGTTTCTGCCCTACCCTACATTTTGAATCATTAGAGGAACATAGTCTGGCTTCACCTTATGGGGACAATATGACAAATGATTCAAGCTGGTTGAAAAGTATTTTCAGATGATGGAAGTACAATTGTTATGACACTGTTCATGGAGAAGTCATCACAAGTAGATAGTTTCAGCATTGTAACCTCTCTCAAATTATTCTTCTTAATATGATGTTTTTGCCAGTAGTGGTGATTTATATTCAGAATGCACATGGTGGTGTTCCTTCCACACTTCAGTTTGTTTAAAAAGCTGCTATAATACTGGAATTGACAGCCAACACAGCCTCCACCTTCCCATTTTACTCAAGGATTAACATTGTTTTATTTAAAACATTTAAAACCATTTTAAAGTGAAGAGAGTGAGGACAAAGGAAGGATGAATAATGGCTGTTTCAAAGTCAACTTTTCAGGTTTATTTGAACAATAAATATTAATTAAAAAGTCGTTTGCCAGATCTCGGCAGGAGGTAAAGGGAGACAGACAGAAATGCAACAGACAGAAATGAGTAATCTTAAATGTTTACTGAGGCTTTTCATCTATGTTCCTTGTCTTTCCTGAAAACTATCACACCAGTTGAGAACTGTTAAATTGTTTATGCTCTATTGTAGTTTAATCGTGGATATATTATAAGTTTTACCCATTAGAACCTACATAATAACTGTATGTACTGTTTTGTGCACTGTTCTGATACTAGAAGTACCAGTTTAGCCTATTTAATTTACTCTATTAGCTACTTTTCTTACTACTATGACAAAATATCCAAGAAAACGAATTAAGGATGGTTTATTTTGGCTCACACATTGAAAACGTATTCGATTATGGTGGCAGAGTCATGGTGGCAAGAGTGTAAGACCACTGGTCACTTTGTGTATGTAATCAGGAAGAACAGAAAGACAAATGATGGTGTTCAGATCATGTTATCTTTTAAATTCAACTTAAGATGCCAGTTGGGAAAATAGTAATACCCATTTTTAGATTAGGCCTCTGTACTTAATCTAGAAATTCCTTCAGACATACTCAGATGTTTTTTAGTGGTTCTAGATCCTAGTAGGCTGATTAACCACTATAAGTCCACCTACCCCCATTAACTTGACTCACAGGCATGCTGCATCAGGCCACTGTCTTCATCTCCATGTCACCACAGGCTCATGACTAACTCATAATACAGAATGCATTCAACACAACTTCAAAACTCCCCAGACTCTTAAGCAGTTCCAACACTGTTCAGAAATGTAAGTGCATAGCCTTTCTGAAACTTAGGTGATCTCTTTTTCTGTCACATTTCCCTAATGCACAGTGACAAAAAGTAAACCTTTCCAAAACGTTTAAACCATTTCAGAAGGAAGGAATGGGTGTTTAGCAAGAGAAGATTAGGCTACAGCAAGATAAAAAGCCAACAGGGAAGCATCTGGGCTTTAAGGAACTTGAGTAAACCCACCTCTTCCAGCCTTCTGCCTGTAGGACATTTACTGCTTTTCCTAGATCTGTATGTCTGCATTCAGCTATCTCCAACAACCTAGGGTCTCCATGGAAACGTAGGTGTCCCCTTCACAGCTCTAGTCAATGACCTTTTCCGATCTCTTTGCAATGCCTGTGTCACACAGACTGATCAAGGCACATGACTCCATGACACCATTGATTGTGCATAATTCATTTCTGTAAAAGTAGTACCACATGGATGACACCGACAATTTCTCCTATCAGATTCCAGGACTTTTATCCTTTCTGTAGCCCCAAATTGCAAGCCATCTGTCAGAAGTCAGGGCAAGAAGTTAAGGTGGGTGATCACTGGTACTCAGATTCTTTCTCCTTTTTCATTCAGACCAGAATTTTTGGCTATTGGTGGTGTCACTCAGTTAAAGTGGATCTTCTCTCAATTAACCTAATTTAGAAAGTCCCTCACAGATGTGTTCAGAGGTTTATCATCTTAGGTGACTCTGGATCTTGTGAAACTAACAATTAATAAATGAATAGACAACAGAGAGGGGCCTTACTCTTAGACTGTACCCATTTGAGTTTAATACTATATGTACAACAAGCGTCTCTGAAGTCTTTTACTTTTAGGGTTTTTTTTTTAATTGGATATTTTATTTGTTTACATTTCAAATGTTATTCCTGTTGTAAGACCCCATAGTGGCCTTACCTCAGGAGCACAACCCACAGAGTATAGATTGACAAAGTGACCGCTGCAATAGTATGAGGGTATAAGGTTTTTAATCTACATACGAGGGGTTGCTCATCCACACAGGGAGAGGAACCCCAACCCCAAAAAGCACACAACTTTTATTCATTCGTTATAGAGGGTAGACTTCAGCAACAGGGTTAGCTGGCCTATTCTCATTGGTGGTACACAGGACAAAGGATCTGGTTAGGTATTGGCTGGCCTGCTCAAGTGGCTGTTCTTGGCTCAATTAGTCACTTTACTCATCCAGCCCTACACCTGGCCTTGGTGAAAGGGCTAAGTTGGCACGTTCCTTAGAGGGTGGGGGAGGAACTGGGTGGTTGGGAAGGCTCAGGATGACATCTTGCAGTTTTTCTAGGAATTTACCACAGGGAGGTGTAGGGGATCTTTCCAAGAACAGTTTTTTTTTTTGTCTTAATTAGCTTAGTCAGAATCTTGATCACCAAAACTTATTTCATATCACTTGGACATCCTGATGTCAGATGTATCCCTCAGAAAAGTCACAAGTTTGTCATAGGCATCCTGACCACCAGATGTATTTTTCAAAACCTTGTTTTTATAACTTCGTTTCTCATATCTATGAAACTTTTATTTCTTCATTCCTTTCCCAATTTCCCTTGAAGTGTTAAGCATATTATTGGGTTTTAATGATTTTTATAAGATACAGTTGTGAACTATATAAGGAATCACTATAAAACTGAAGAAAATATGTGGAAAGGAGATCTACATAGGTCTTGCTCTAAAGGTGGAAGTTGTCTTGTTGTTGTTATGGTTTTTAATTACTAAGTACATATCTAGAATGATAGGAGTCCCAAGATAGTTGTAATTTTTGTCAGAAGAAACCTTTTGTGAATTAATGTTGAAAATGTAGTACCAGTTTTTTTTAACTTCTTTTCCTTTCTTTCTTTAACTGGTAGTCACCTGCAGTTTTCTTTAATGTTTAGGATGTTATAAAATATTGATATCATTTTATAAAAGGCTATTTACACAGAGGAACTCAGTGTGTGTGTCCAGATATGGCCCTTATTTTTCACCGTTGGCAAAGTAGAGAACATTAAAACATAACTGGCAAGCTTACTAAATTTTGTTTTGGATGCTCAGATATATTTCAAAAGGATGTGAGAGAAGCTTTCTTTCTAAGCAAGTAATTTCTCAAGAAGGGCATTCTATTTAAGATTTGTCATTTTTTGAAGGAACTGGAAGTTTGGCTCAATGTTATAGAATTTGTTTGCTAGCCTTTGTTTCTAGTGATTCTTGTCTTTGTGGTTCCTAAGAGAGGCAGATCATCAATAAATAGGCAGAACCTATCTAGAAAAGTTTCTGTTTTGCTCCTTGAAGAAGTTTGCACTCTATATGAGGTTTGAGATAGGAGTTGGTGTTTGAAGCTCCTTACAACTCTTTACTTCTGATTATTTCTCTCTTTTTTCCCCCCAAGAATAGTGCCTTACCGGCTATCATAAAACATAACATTTGAGTTTCTGATTAGTCAAGACAGAACTGAGCATTTGACTATATTCTCCTAACATCAAAACTTAACAATTGGTTGAAGATGCAACTCTTCATGAATAGCATACACAAGGACCAGGGTTCTATTTCTAGCACTGTTTTTTAAAAGTCAGATCTCTGAAGGACTCATTGAAATTATTGATGCTTCTCAAATCTGTAATTTAGAAAGCTACAATAGCCGCATGCTCCCTCCTCAAGGTTATAAATGTAATAAACTAGTTGCTGGAAAGAGGAAACTATTGGAGTTTGCTCTAAGCTGTACAGGGACCTCTAGGGTTCAGTATTGCTATTGTGGAAGTTGTTTTGTTTTTTTGAGTTTTTGGTATTTTTGTTATTTGTTTTATTTTTTTGTTTTGTTTTGTTTTTGCTTTTTTTTGGGGGGGGGAGGGGGTGCAGTTTCCTTTGAGTCAATCATGCTTCTGTTAGTATTTACTCTTATCCTTGTACCTATAGGAGGTAACCAAAATAAACTTATCAGTTCCCCAGCCACCCTTGCAGGTCAGTCATCGGCATTCTATCAGGGGCAAATAAACATTAGTCTCTATTTCTTCAGAAAAAGTCACACAATGGAAACTCAGGATAAATCATCTCAAAGCAGCCTATGTTTATTAATATCTCTGTCCCCTAGAGAACTAGTTCTATGACCTTAAAGTACCCACACCCAAAGTCACCATCACCTCTTACATCTTGGCTGGTTCGTTTTTCTTCCTAACTTCTTACGGCTGCAATGTGTTTTGCAGCCAGAGAGATCGTCAACACGAAGCTGAACTGCATTACTACTGTGCAGAAAACCCTTGAAAACATCTAATCAGACTCACGGGAAATGCTGGACTCCTCTCTAGAGGGGCATGAACTCAATCCTTCCTGTCTTCCTGTTACAGTCTGCTGCCAGTCCTTGCTGATTCTTCCTTTATAGGGCATATTCTTTTTGTCTGCAATGTTATATCACCTGTCTTAGCACTCCTACTCACCTGTCATTTCTGTGCTTAAATGCCATTTTATCACGGAGGTTGTGATTAACCACATGTACAATTAGGATCACACAAGTTTCCTGGGTTTAATGAACAAAGGGAGGTGTTTTTCTTTAAATAGTAGGACCTCTTAGGGCCTCTGACAAGTTTATGTGTACTATGAGATGGAACGAAGACATGAAATGCCCGTTTTCTCCCTTCCAGTTACCTACTGCACTTGTTGCTTGCTTTGCTATGAGACACTCCCTGGATTCTCAGAAGACACAGCTTGTTTGTCTCTTGATACCACACCCTCATTACTTAATGTATTACCTGACACTTTACAGAACAGCAAACAATTTATAATGAAAGATAGGGATGGGAATCTTTGTAGCTCTCCCCTAAATATTTTACAGTAGGCTTTGCATAGAATGATTTAGTATTTTTAAGATTATGCCTTCTTACTTCACCACTTTTAAGTAACCCAAATGAATTTCAGAGGAAAATCTAAAATTAGATTTACCAGTAATTGGTAAGAGTTACAAATTACTAAGGGCAATACCTCAATTTTATAATTGTAAGTATTAATATTTTAAAGATAGCTAATATTTTATTGACTATTTTTAACACTTTCCTTTTTTTTATATATACAGCCCTGGCTAGTCTGGACCTCTGTATAAAGCAGTTTGGTCTCAACTCATAGAGATCTGCCTGTCTCTGCTTCTTGAGTGCTGAGATTAAAGGCAGGTGCCATCATGCCTGTCCATATTTTAGTACTTCATTTAACCTCCTTTATATTAAAGATTAATAGAATTCTTTAAATGTTATCCTTAGGCCTTTGTGAATATAAAAACATTCTAGTGCAAGAGCTGAAAAAATGGTTCTGTGGCTCAAAACTCTTGTTGTACTTCCAGAGGACAAACGTTTAGCACCCACATGGTGGCTCATAACCATCTCTAACTCTAGTTGTAGAGGATCTGCCATCCTATTCTGACTTCTACAGGAACAAGGCACACAAGTGGAACACAGAAATAGGCAAACACCCATACACATTTTTTTTTAAAAAAAAAATATCTAGTACAGAGTAAAATGAGGAAGCAACCTATTAAACTTCAATAGTTGTTTCTCAACCATGTCCAAACCATTTGTAGGTGTGGAAATCCAATCTCAACATTATCACAATAGGATCTGACCTTCAGAATAGGCACAGGGATCCTCAAAGAAACACACTTACTAATACCGAGATCCACAAATCACAAATCCAGATCGTGAGTACATGGTGTATACGTGTTGGTAGGTTTCTTGTAGGTCAGTGGTGTTGGTGTATGCATTTTAAAACTCAGATCCACTTTGTGTCCCGTGGAACCTGTCTTCATTGTTGTCAGTCATGATTTAACTCAATTGTCATCTTTAGAATAAAACAACTGAGTAGATCTTATAGTGATCAAATGATGACTTGTGGTGTATTAACTAAATTTTGAAAGCAAATGACATGTTTTGTTGCTGTTTGGAGAACCCAGTAGGAGGGTGCTCTTTCTGTAGGGTAGTCCACACAGTCACACACTAATAGGGCAAAGTGTCCACTGTCAGTTTTTTTTATAAGAATCATTCCTAGGTTAATGTACTGAAAGAAAACAGTGGGTGGATAAAGGAAACTCCAGGAGAAATTATTTGTGTTGGTTACTTTTCAGTTCCATTGGAGTGCTACAGTATTGCCACTGCAACTTATGTTGAGTTTCTGTGTTGCGATTCTACTGGAAAGTTGACTTTACCAAGATATGCTAAAGACTCATTAATAGATTACTAGCCCTAACAAGAGGAAGATTCAATCTAATGAGAAGAGTGAGTGCCTCATTAATGGCTTGGAAATTAAACAGCCTCCCTCTAACTAATCAATGCTAAGTGACTGACCTTCGTTGAGGCTGCAGCTCATTAGTAGAATACACACAGATGGTAATGTGCTCAAAGGTGTTTAAAATATTTGTGGCAAGAACTGCATGAATAAGGCAAACCTATCCCAGCTGTCCATGACTCACTTTGCTATTTCTCCTGTGCTGTCTGGGTGAACTGGAACCATTGGGTTATAAGAATAAATTTGCCTGATGAAATCTGCAGCTTTCAAATTTGTACGGAGATAACAGATTATGATCAACGTTCACAATAATTTACCTTCATGAAAAAAGACTCTAGGAAGAATTGACTGGCAACAACGGCTTGCTTTATTCGGTAACTCATTTATCCAAAGATAATTGCCTCAAGGGAAAAATAGATCCCAAACCTAATATAATAAATGCTTATTTGGAATTATATTTGACTATTCCTTATCTTTCTTTCTTATCAAATGCTTTGTTAAATGTCACTAGTTAATAAATGATCCTAATATCTCCAAAGGCCTTACAAGTGATACTCTCACTGATGTGGTCCATAAATATACTTGAGTTTCCCTGATAACAAGGCAGGGCTGACATTAGAGACACCATGTCTACACTATAAACAGGACAATGTGTACAACTACCACCAAGTAGTTCTACTCTTTGTTTTAATTCCTTGGTGATCTAACATATATATACAATGTATTTAAATCAGATTCATCCAGACAATCCCTCAACCCCTACCATGTATAACTCCAGCTTCCTAATTCCATTTTTTTAATTCCCTCTTTTGACCCACTGTCTAATTAGTGCTGCTATGAGGGGCATCTGCCAGAGCACAGGGAATCTTTAGGAGTCCACATTCCTGAGGAAACTGGCTTTCCTTCCCTAGCAAGCCATTAACCGCCAAAAGTTTTTCCGCTAGATATGAGACCTAATAAGCGTCTCCTATATCCACGCTTGTATGTTGACTGGTTTGATCTTGTGCAGTTAGCCACGGGAGGTTTAAATTCATGAGTTCTGAATTTGGCATAACTGTCCTCTGAGGTTCCACCCAGCAGCTGACTCAGACAGATGCAGACACCCACAGCCAAACAGTGGATGGAGCTCGAGGACTCTTATGGAAGAATAGGAGGAAGGATTGTGTGCAACAAAGGGGGTAGAAACTCCACAGGAAGACCAACAGAGTCAACTAACCTGGACTCATGGGGCTCTCAGTTTGATCCACCAACCACAGAACATACATGGACAGGGCCTAGCATCCCTCCTACAGTATATGTAGCAGATATGCAGTTTGGTCTTCATGCGGGTCCCCCAATTACTGGAGTGGGGGCTTTCCCCTGCAGTTACTTTATGTGCCAGGAAGGCTTGATACCCAGTGTGTGGGAGGGCTCCCCCTTCTCAGAAAAGAAGGGGGATGGAGGGAAGGGCCTGTGAGGGGGGAGCAGGAAGGAGGAGGAGCTGCAATCAGAACGTAAAGTGAACATATAATTAATGGAATGCAAAATTATATGAGTTCAACAGTCCTCTCCAACAAAAACCTCTAGAAATTTTCTTCTTACAGTCTTTGCACCTTTTCTTCCTTATTGTTTCCTGATGATAAGCTCTGTTCTCATTCTCAAATTTCTAAACTAACACTAAAGCCACAAATGGTAAATATAAGTAATTTTTAATTCTTATATCAACTTTCTTTCATTTATCCAAACTGTCTCCCCTAAGAGGCCACTTGAAGGCTTTTAGGAGTTTAATTATATAATCTATTAACTTCATTCACCCACCTTTAAAATTTCTTCTTTGAAAACTCAAAGCCAGAGGTAGGAGAAATACTATTTCAAAATAGGAAGGAAATTAGAAGCATGAGAGAGAGAGAGAGAGAGAGAGAGAGAGAGAGAGAGAGAGAGAGAGAGAGAGAAGGGTGTAGAATAATTGAGTATAGAGTGTATGATTAGGGCATAATACATATCTGTATAAATGTCATAACAAAATCTATTATTTTATATAATTAATAGATGCTCATGATATTTTCTTCCTTTTTCTCTTATCCTCCTTTGTAAATATCTCTGGTTCTGGTCTGGTTATGGTATTCCATACCTATAGTACCAGAACTCAGAAGATACATACAACATGCAATAGAGACCAGCCTAGGCTATATTGTAAGCAAATAGGTTACTCAATAAATTCTGGCTCTGTAATCTTCAGCAAAAATAGCTACATAAGGAATCGTATGACTTCTTTTGTTTTCATGTAGACAAAATTTCTCCTAGATCAAACCACTTTTTGTTTGTTAAATTATATTTAATCCTATTTGTCATGATGAGTGGAATTTTTGATTGCTTGTTTGAGTAATGCCTAGGACTTATATGAGTTTAACTTAAGAGTGGTGCTGTCACAATTCAGTGGTCTTTTATATTTGTATAGGTTGAGGTCAAAGGTTGAGAAATTTAAAAGTTTATAAGGCGAAGTGAAAGAAGGTAAGTTTGTTCTTTTGTATATCGCCCCAACCAAAATTAGTAGATCTTAAGAACTGCTGTTGGTTGAGGTTTGAGATTTTGGTTAGGTTTTCATTGGTGGAAAGCTGGGAGCTGAAAATTTGAGTGTTGTATAATGAGGTTTTTGTGTATCATTTTTAGGTAAGAAGTGTGCTGACTTTTGTAGCACAGAGGCCTATTTTTCACAATGCTTTTACCCCAAACTGGTCCTATTTCTGTTAGGTTTTCTTCTCTGTCAGTGTCTACTAGTTCTACATTTACAAGGCTCTGGGATTTCTTTAAATCTCTACTCAACAGGATAGTCAATGTCAGTCACATCAGTGTTGAACATAAGCTCTTTTATACAGCAGGAACTGTGGCTATTGGGGGTAAACTCCTAGGGCCTTAGACCATTTGTCTGTTAGTATTTCACTAGTGTATTATTAAATGACAGATAAGACAAATGAACAACCTCTGAGTGAATTTACAAATTATAGTGACATTTCTCTCCATTAGGTTTTGAGTTTAATAAGATAGCAGGGACCTTCATATAATAAAGTGGTTCATGAATTTTGTTTATCCCAGGCCATTTTCTCTCAAAACTTCAACACCAAATAAGAAATATTACACACACACACACACACACACACACACACACACACACACACACACACACACATTGGTTTTCAGTGAGAATTGAAACAGGGACACTACCACTAAACACTGTAACTCTGAATTCTATTCCAAAATAGATAAGACATGTTTTATTGTCTGTCTTTTTTTTTTCAATGGCAGACTGTTTTTGAATCACCTATATCTGAATACTGATGATGATACACCATAAAGTCATAAGCATTTGTCCAGACAGAACAAGAAGCAGATAGCTTGATCTTCTCAAGTACAATGTCCCTCTGTTGTGGGAAAACAAAGCTAAGTTAAGCAAAGGAATTCAGCCAGAGACATGACAAAAGTGAACAGTGGGATCTTGCTTTCTTGTTTGTGTATTAGCAGTCAGCATAGTATTAAACTGAAGATTATTTATACTTTCTCATTACTTTTCTAAGGGTATTTTGAGGGAATGGTGCCTCAGTTTCACTTTCATCAAGATGGAATCATTGGTTTCTTTGCTAATTAACTTGATAAAAGTGTTCTAGGTAATATAATACAGAGATAAGAAAGATGTAGTCCATATCTAGAGATAGTCATTGTGTTTTGCTATTAAACATTACAAGAAAATAATATTTAGTTGGGGATATTGCAGAATTTAAAACTAAATGCAACAGGAATATTATGTTTTAACAATAGAAGCATATTCTCTTAATAACTTTTCCAGACTCTAGAACCACTTGAAGAATTTTGTAAGAATACACATATGTGCTACCAAAACTTTTGGGGAAATTGAATATAATCATGAAAGTTCATAATCGTCGAAAGCTTAGCATATATTTTGTTTTTATCCTTGCACATGTGGTAGGAACCAACATGAACATTTGGAGACTAGGTTTGGTAGTCTTCCCCATGTCTTACTGTTTCATCTGTATCTTTGCCCCAAATCCTCCAACACAGAACTCTTTTTTTTTTCTGTATTCTCATAGGTATCTTGAGGATTAAACTCAAGATACCAGGAAAGTTGTATTTAGACCATCTCTAAAGGGTGCTGCCTAAATATGGGATAATATATTATTATCTAACCATTATTCTAAAGTCACTTGTTAAACACTGGCCACTATGTGGGTGTTTGCTGAATGGTGGAACACCTTCATTGAGAAGAATTTGTAGAAACAGTAATCACTTGACCACAAAAAAGCACACAGATCTGTAAGTTATTCTTTAACTATATTTTTAAATTCTCCCACTTTCTCTGAATTCACACTGGTTATGAGACGTACCTTGTAGAAGAAATAAATCACAATTGTCCTTTCCCTGGGGGAAATTTTATGGCTTTGATTAGCCATAACTTTAAGCTACAAAACAGCCATTTAGTTTTTAGGATTGAAATTTGGACACCTTCTTCCTAATTTAACTCTGCCTTTGCTATACCATTCCCCCAACATCAGGACAGCTTCCATATGCCCTAAGAAGAGGACAAAGCTTGGCTTTTGTGGATTGACTCAGAGAGAGTCTAGCAAACCCTGCCAAACCTAAATTTGTCTTTCCTTCTTTAATATCCCCAACTGTTCTTGCACTGTTGGTGGTCGTCAGTGCCTTTGGGTCGAACTTCGCATACAGCTCTGCTTAAAAGGTGAGATATCTATATCTGATTTTATAATCCTCATGTAGCCACAGCCAAGACACAGATATTCAAGATCCATCTATATACTCATCAGGAACCAGTAAAATGCACTTGCCATTCACTCCTAGTTTAACGGTAGGCTTCTGGTGCTGGAGAGATGGCTCAGCAGTTACAAGAACTGACTGCCCTTCTAAACTTCCTGAGTTCAATCCCCAGCAAGAACAGTCTAGCTCACGACCATCTATAACATGATATGATGCCCTCTTCTGGTGTGTCTGAAGACAGTGACAAAGAACTCACATACATAAAATAAATTAATTAGAGTTAGAGAAAGAATTGAAGGAGCTGAAGGGGGTTTGCAACCCCATAAGAACAATAATGCCAACCAACCAGAGCTCCCAGGGACTAAAACACCAAAGAGTACACATGGACAGATCCATGGTTCCAGATCTATATGTAGCAGAAAATGGCCTTGTTGAGCACCAATGGGAGGAGAAGCCCTTGGTCCTGACAAGGCTGGAGCCCCCAATTTAGGGGAATGTCAGGCAGGAAGGTGGAGAGGTGGGAAGAGGTGGGTG
The DNA here is from genome assembly GCF_011064425.1 of Rattus rattus. NCBI lineage: Eukaryota > Metazoa > Chordata > Mammalia > Rodentia > Muridae > Rattus > Rattus rattus. Next base: position 89,699,081 of record NC_046172.1, read on the forward strand.
GGTGGGTGAGGGAACACCCTCATAGAAGAAGGAGGAGGGAGGATAGGATGGGGGTTTATGGACAGAAAACTGGGGAAAGGGATAACATTTGAAATGTAAATAAATAAAAAATTCCAATAAAAAAATAACAACAACAAAAAAATAGTAGACTTCAGTTCTGGAATTTTTGCCTCCTTGGACTATGATTAATGCTTTTAGGCTTCAAGCCACCTTGCCTGCAGGGATTATAGAAGAGGCCATGACCAAATTCTATTTTACTATTCCTGCTGGTTGATGTTGCTAAGCTAAATCAAATGTTCTGGTGTGAAATTGAAATATATTTTTTCCATTGTGGTCTATTCTAGAATACTCATTCTATTTGATGGCATTATTTCCCGATGTAGAGATAGAGTATTTTCTGAAGTTTTCTTCGTGATATGGTCCCTTAGTCTAGGTCCCTCCTCACCAGCAACATTTCATTTCTGCTCTGTCTTGGAGAACCTTCTGAGACTATAAGAAGATTTTGAATATTCCAAACCAAGGGGGTTAATGAATGCAATAAGGTCTTAATGCTGAAATGAAATATATACAACTCAAGAAATAAGGAAGACAATGTGTAGAGATCTTTATTTCATTGTAACATAAGGAAAGAGAAATCACTGAGGGTACACACATGTTAGATTAAGTTTGGGGTATCATCCATTTTGTAAACTTAGTGGAAGATATAATTATTTTGCTAAGGAGTACAGGAGAAGCAGAAGAATAAAGCATTACAAAAGTGACAGAGTTTAGGAATAAATACCACTTGTAAATTTCTCCAAATTAATTGTCTCTTTCAGCAGGGGCTAAACCACATTCCTTGAAATGATTCTATCACATGGTGACCACATTAAAACTGTAAAAGATGTCTGAGTAAATGACTTTAATGAAGTTGTCACATCATGAATTGGCCTCTTTGTAAGCTGCTGGTACCCAGCCTCTGTGGGGGCTCAGAGTGTCATCTAGTAATAGAATGATATTTCTTTGCCTGCCACTTCTGCCTTTGTGCACCATTTCCACCACTCTTGAGATGTATGTCAGATGATGATATTTAGACTTCAAGATTAGCAATGAGATGAGTATTTTTTGGGGGGAGGTGGGTTGGGGAGGATTAGAAGTCATGCTGGTGTAATTTATGTGGTTTCCACCGAATCCTTAGTGCTGCTTGGTGGAAAAGTACTAGTCTCTTTTAATTTCCGAGAACTTCTGAGAGATTTTCTTTATTCCTATGTAAAGGTCATCATCATAGTTACAAAGTAGAAAATATAATTCTTTCTAATGTCTAAATTGCCCTGACCTTCAGAGAGATTATCTCTATTCCTATATTTGTTATCAGCTGAAGGACTAGAATCTTTTTCTTTCTTTGTTTCTCTCTTTGTTACTTTCTGTCTTTCTTTCTTTTCCCCCCCTCCCTCCCTCCTTCCCCTCCCTCCTCCCTCCCTCCTCCTTCCTTCCTTCCTTCCCTTCCTTACTGCTTGCTTTGTTCCTCACCCCCATCTCTCTTCAATAAAGGATCTCAGTATGTAGCTTGGGCTTTCCTGGAACTCACTGTCTAAGCAAGGCGGGCCTCAAACTCAAAGAGATCCATCTACCTGCCTCTGCTTCCCAAGTGCTGGTATAAAAGGCAGTAGACAAGTGCCTTGCAAGACACTAGAATCTTGCATCACAACAGTGATTTATTTATGTGTGGCTGGCTATCTATATAACCTTGTCTTAGGGTTTCTATACTTATAAAAATGCTATGATCAAAAGTACTGGGGAGGAAAGGTTTTATTTTTTATTACAGCTTATAAACCCATCATCCAGGGAAGTCAGAAAGGAATTCAAGGCAGGAACCTAGATGCAGTAACTGATGCACAGGTCAGAGATGAGAGCTGCTTACAGGCTTACTCTCTATGGCTTATTTACACTGCTATCTTATAAACCACAGAAACACCCGCCCAAAGGAGGCACCTCCCACCATGAACTGGGCTCTCCTACACTAACAACTAGTTAAGAAAATGCTCCACTGACTTACAAGCAAAACTCAGGGAAGGATATCCTCAACTGAGAGTCCCTCTTCTCAAATGAGTAGCTGATGTCAAGTTGACATAAAATAAACCAACATGGATATGTGTGTGTGTGTGTGTGTGTGTGTGTGTGTGTGTGTGTGTGTCTAGAATAAATCTTTGAGATTAAAAATGTAGAATAATTCGCCAATAAAGGACTTGTTACAGATCTAGTGAGTGTAAACTTTAGAACCATGACATTGTGGATCAGGGAGATAGAACAAGCTGGATGAAATCACTTTTCAGAAGAAGGGCATTAAATTAAATCAGCTGTTCAAAGGCTAGGCATACCAATATAATTAGAGGTAACCATATTTCTGGTACTGTTCTCAGCTGTTTATCTGTGTGAAATTATCTAATTCTTACAATACCCTGTGAAGTAGACTACTGTTTGAGGGTACTAACAAACAAGAAATTAATTTGCCAAAATTTACAGAGCTAATTGACAGTAGAGCTAAGCTTGAAAACCAAACTTTTATCTTGGCAACAGCCTTGGTTGCTTAGTCAACAACTCAATTGGTTACAACCCAGTCCTCGTACTGGAAACGTCATTTGCTGACCAGAGATGGCAGTTGGGATTCTGTGTCCTTCATTAGGATCACCTTCATGTATTTCAGGAAGTTTCCACTGCACTAAGTTTATATACCACCTCTCAAATGTCCCTCAATTATAGGTTTCTCTCTCCCCAAATTACCTCACTTAACTCCATTCCCCCTCCCCTCTCCTGATCATCTCATTCTCCTTATATCCCAGTCCATCCACCTAGTACCTTCCTCTATACCTAGCCTTTCTGGGTTGCTCACCACAAACTGATGGCAAGGCCCCATTGCTGAAGACAGCATCCACACAATTCATTGAATGCGGAAATAGATGGAAAGTTGGTATCTAAATAGAAACTACATTCCTATGCTGTAATATGACAAGGTACTCTTCAGGCTACAAAAAGAGAAATGTAAACATCAACCCAGCCACAAAACCTTTGATCTACAATCTGTTCTGCCTGCAAGATATGCTAGGACAATGGTGGTACAAAACTTGTGGGAGTAACTAATCAATTTCTGGTTCTAGTTAAGGGCCATACCATGAGATGGAACCCATACTTGATACTACCTAAGTGACCAAGAACAAGAGACCAGATAGCTCAAAGACCTAGGTTAAAACTAAATATTACAAGACTAAAAGAAGTAATAGTAAAATGACTTCTAATGATATTCTGATATACTTAAACATTGTACTTTATTCACCATCATTAGAGGCTTCCTCCTGCAGCAGATGAGAACAAATACAGTGGCCCACAATCAGACATCATGAACAAGAGATCTTGGAACACACAGCTCTAAATGGATTGTCTTCATCAAATCCTTCCCTTCAGAGCTCAGGGAAATCCATGAAAGAGGAAGCAGAAAGAGTATAAAAAACAGAGGGAATGGAGGACACCAGGAGAACAAGGCCCTCTAAATCAAATGAGCAAAGTTCATATAAAATTACAGAGACTAAAGCAGCAAGCACAGGGTCAACATGGGTCTGCACTAGGTCCTGTCCATATATATTTTGGCTTTCAGTTTAGTATTTTTATAGTACTCCTGAATATGTGAAAAATTGAGTCTCTGAGAAGACCTTCTCGTAGGCTCTTTTCTTTCTATTGGTTTGCCTTGTCCAATTGATGTGACTATTTTGTTTTATCTTAATATATTTTATTTTGCTATACTTGGCTATTATCTCTTAGAAGACTGGTTTATTTTATCCTGAGAGAGTAAAAGAGAGTGGATTTGGATGGGAGAGGTGGTGGGGAGGAACTGGGGGGCATGGATGGGGTGAATTGTGATCAGAATACACTGTATGAGAAAATAATCTATTTTTAAAAATGGGGTGAAAATAAAAATATATAAAAGTTAAAAAAAAAACCAAACTTTTAGCTATGAAAACAACTGTCATCTCTCTTTATAAAAGAAAGTGACTGAGCGACATAATATTGAATAGCTGGTGGCATTAAACTGTTAAAGAACCCACATACTTTGTCAAAGTATTATTTTGTTACATACTTCTTACCCAAAGTATCAGCCACATTATTATATCTTAGGACACTTATGAGATATTAGATGCTTTCCAATTCTAATTAATAATTTGCTTTATCAGAGGACACATCCTCATATATTTCCTTTGGAAGTAAACTCTCCTAAAACACTGAAGTTAGAATTCAATTTTAGCACTATTAAAAATGTAAATTAATTGAGAAGGGGTGATTATGTGAACACTT